>NC_069503.1:806326868-806454368 GCF_027579735.1 Bombina bombina
TGCCTGAGTTAAGAGGCAAGCGCGATAGCTCTGGGTTAAGGACAGAGCGCGCTGATGATATGAGGGCCATTTCTGACACTGCGTCACAATTTGCAGAACATGAGGACGGAGAGCTTCATTCTGTGGGTGACGGATCTGATCCAGGGAGACCGGGTTCAGACATTTCAAATTTTAAATTTAAGCTTGAGAACCTCCGTGTATTACTAGGGGAGGTATTAGCGGCTCTGAATGAATGCGACACGGTTGCAATCCCAGAGAAATTATGTAGGCTGGATAAATACTATGCGGTACCGGTGTGTACTGACGTTTTTCCTATACCTAAAAGGCTTACAGAGATTATTAACAAGGAGTGGGATAAACCCGGTGTGCCTTTTTCCCCTCCTCCGATATTTAGAAAAATGTTCCCAATAGACGCCACCACACGAGACTTATGGCAGACGGTCCCTAAGGTGGAGGGAGCAGTTTCTACTTTAGCCAAGCGTACCACTATTCCGGTGGAGGATAGTTGTGCTTTCTCAGATCCAATGGATACAAAATTAGAAGGTTACCTTAAGAAAATGTTTGTTCAACAAGGTTTTATATTACAGCCCCTTGCATGCATTACGCCCGTCACTGCTGCAGCGGCTTTCTGGTTTGAGTCTCTGGAAGAGGCTATTCGCACAGCACCATTGGATGAGACTTTGAACAAGCTTAAAGCCCTTAAGCTAGCTAATGCATTTGTTTCGGATGCCGTTGTGCATTTAACCAAACTAACGGCTAAGAACTCCGGATTCGCCATTCAGGCGCGCAGAGCGCTATGGCTTAAATCCTGGTCAGCAGATGTAACCTCTAAATCTAAATTGCTTAATATTCCTTTCAAAGGGCAAACCTTATTCGGGCCCGGCTTGAAGGAGATTATTGCTGACATTACTGGAGGTAAGGGTTACACCCTTCCTCAGGACAGGGCCAAATCAAAGGCCAAACAGTCTAGTTTTCGTGCCTTTCGTAATTTCAAGGCAGGAGCAGCATCAACTTCCTCCGCTCCAAAACTGGAAGGAACTGCTGCTCGTTACAGACAGGGTTGGAAAAGCAACCAGTCCTGGAACAAGGGCAAGCAGGCCAGAAAGCCTACTTCTGCCCCTAAGACAGCATGAAGAGAGGACCCCCTATCTGGAAACGGATCTAGTGGGGGGCAGACTTTCTCTCTTCGCCCAGGCTTGGGCAAGAGATGTCCAGGATCCCTGGGCGTTGGAGATTATATCTCAGGGATACCTTCTGGACTTCAAAGCTTCTCCTCCACAAGGGAGATTTCATCTTTCAAGGTTATCAGCAAACCAAATAAAGAAAGAGGCTTTTCTTCACTGTGTACAAGACCTCCTAGTAATGGGGGTGATCCACCCAGTTCCGCGGACGGAACAAGGGCAAGGATTTTACTCAAATCTGTTTGTGGTTCCCAAGAAAGAGGGAACCTTCAGACCAATCTTGGACCTAAAGATCTTAAACAAGTTCCTAAGAGTTCCATCATTCAAAATGGAGACTATTCGAACCATCCTACCCATGATCCAAGAGGGTCAGTATATGACCACAGTGGACTTAAAGGATGCCTACCTTCACATACCGATTCACAAAGATCATTATCGGTACCTAAGGTTTGCCTTTCTAGACAGGCATTACCAGTTTGTAGCTCTTCCCTTCGGGTTAGCTACGGCCCCGAGAATTTTTACAAAGGTTCTGGGCTCGCTTCTGGCAGTACTAAGACCGCGAGGCATAGCGGTGGCTCCGTACTTAGACGACATTCTGATACAAGCGTCAAGTTTTCAAAATGCAAAGTCTCATACAGAGATAGTTCTAGCATTTCTGAGGTCGCATGGGTGGAAAGTGAACATGGAAAAGAGTTCTCCGTTACCACTCACAAGGGTTCCCTTTCTAGGGACTCTTATAGATTCTGTAGAGATGAAGATTTACCTGACGGAGTCCAGGTTATCAAAAATCCTAAATGCTTGCCGTGTCCTTCATTCCATTCCAAGCCCATCAGTAGCTCAGTGCATGGAAGTAATCGGCTTAATGGTCGCGGCAATGGACATAGTGCCATTTGCGCGCCTGCATCTCAGACCGCTGCAATTATGCATGCTGAGTCAGTGGAATGGGGATTACTCAGATCTGTCCCCTTTACTAAATCTGGACCAGGAGACCAGAGATTCTCTTCTCTGGTGGTTGTCTCGGATTCATCTGTCCAAGGGAATGACTTTTCGCAGACCAGATTGGACGATTGTAACAACAGATGCCAGCCTGCTAGGCTGGGGCGCAGTCTGGAATTCCCTGAAGGCTCAGGGATCATGGACTCAGGAGGAGAAACTCCTTCCAATAAACATTCTGGAATTAAGAGCGATATTCAATGCTCTTCCAGCTTGGCCTCAGTTAGCAACTCTGAGGTTCATCAGATTTCAGTCGGACAACATCACGACTGTGGCTTACATCAATCATCAAGGGGGAACCAGGAGTTCCCTAGCGATGTTAGAAGTCTCAAAGATAATTCGCTGGGCAGAGTCTCACTCTTGCCATCTGTCAGCTATCTACATCCCAGGCGTGGAGAACTGGGAGGTGGACTTTCTAAGCCGCCAGACCTTTCACCTGGGGGAGTGGGAACTTCACCCGGAGGTATTTGCTCAACTGATTCTTCGTTGGGGCGAACCGGAACTGGATCTCATGGCTTCTCGCCAGAACGCCAAGCTTCCTTGTTACGGATCCAGGTCCAGGGACCCGGGAGCGGTGCTGGTAGATGCACTAGCAGCCCCTTGGATTTTCAACATGGCTTATGTGTTCCCACCGTTTCCGTTGCTGCCTCGTCTGATTGCCAGGATCAAACAGGAGAGAGCATCGGTGATTCTGATAGCGCCTGCGTGGCCACGCAGGACCTGGTATGCAGACCTAGTGGACATGTCGTCCTGTCCACCATGGTCTCTGCCTCTGAGGCAGGACCTTCTACTTCAGGGTCCTTTCAACCATCCAAGCCTAATTTCTCTGAGGCTGACTGCATGGAGATTGAACGCTTGATTCTCTCAAAGCGTGGTTTCTCGGAGTCGGTTATTGATACATTGATACAGGCTCGGAAACCGGTTACCAGAAAAATTTACCATAAGATATGGCGTAAATATTTACATTGGTGTGAATCCAAGAGTTACTCATGGAGTAAGGTTAGGATTCCTAGGATATTGTCTTTTCTACAAGAGGGTTTAGAAAAAAGTTTATCCGCTAGTTCGTTAAAGGGACAGATTTCTGCTCTGTTTATTCTTTTACACAAACGTCTGGCAGAGAATCCAGACGTTCAGGCTTTTTGTCAGGCTTTGGCTAGGATTAAGCCTGTGTTTAAAACTGTTGCTCCTCCGTGGAGCTTAAACTTGGTTCTTAAAGTTCTTCAGGGTGTTCCGTTTGAACCCCTTCATTCCATTGATATTAAGCTTTTATCTTGGAAAGTTCTGTTTTTGATGGCTATTTCCTCGGCTCGAAGAGTCTCTGAGTTATCTGCCTTACATTGCGATTCTCCTTATCTGATTTTTCATTCAGACAAGGTAGTTTTGCGTACTAAACCTGGATTTTTACCTAAGGTTGTTTCTAATAGGAATATCAATCAGGAGATTGTTGTTCCATCATTATGTCCTAACCCTTCTTCAAAGAAGGAACGTCTTTTGCATAATCTGGACGTAGTCCGTGCCCTGAAGTTCTACTTACAGGCAACTAAGGATTTTCGGCAAACTTCTTCTCTGTTTGTCGTTTATTCTGGACAGAGGAGAGGTCAAAAGGCTTCGGCCGCCTCTCTCTCTTTTTGGCTTCGTAGCATAATACGTTTAGCCTATGAGACTGCTGGACAGCAGCCCCCTGAAAGAATTACAGCTCATTCCACTAGAGCTGTGGCTTCCACCTGGGCCTTTAAGAATGAGGCCTCTGTTGAACAGATTTGCAAGGCTGCAACTTGGTCTTCACTTCATACCTTTTCAAAATTTTACAAATTTGACACTTTTGCTTCTTCGGAGGCTGGTTTTGGGAGAAAGGTTCTACAGGCAGTGGTTCCTTCTGTTTAATGTTCCTGCCTTGTCCCTCCCATCATCCGTGTACTTTAGCTTTGGTATTGGTATCCCATAAGTAATGGATGACCCGTGGACTGAACACACTACAAGAGAAATAAATTTATCAGGTAAGCATAAATTATGTTTTGTATCGTACCACCATAGTTTGGAAGGCAGAGTACATGATCATGGGGGTGGTATACAATGGATTACGCTTTTATTTAGTAATAAACCAGATATCAGCCTTGACAATAGAAACTGAGGTGAAAGACCTTGAGGTGGATAGGATACAAGCAATGAAAGTGCTGTATCTCAGAAGTGAGGGGCTAATACGAGGCAGTAAAGATCTGTTGTGTTAAGTGAGACAGAGAAGTCAACAAAAATATGAAAGGTGAAGCTGGAGAGATCAAGCGGACTTGAGAAGTTTTACTGAATGCTATTATGCTACTAGTGTAGAGTAGCCATCTTGCTTATGGTAATTACTGTTTAATTCCTGATTTATTCAGCTATTACTTTATTGCACTTAAAAACGTGCTAATGCTTTTTATGATACTATTTATTATTTCATTAACGTAATCTGATACGTTTGTAGCCTTTTTTTTTTCTCTCCTTTTTTTTCTTTTTCTTTATGCCATTGGTTTTCCGCAGCACTGATTTTATTTTTATTTTTTCCACTTATTCGTCAGCACTATCCCCTATATAGAAAAAGTGATGCAGAATGTACTGGTGAAGATGCTGCTTCTCCAGAGGAAAAGAAAGTCCAATTTAAAGAGAAATATGATGTCCTATCCCATAATGCATCTGAGAAGGTTTGTTAATAAAGCAGGGTCCATCATTTTCAATTAGTTTTGTTTGTTTTGTTTTTTCACCTCACCTAAATTATTGTATAACTTATTGAAATGTATTGATATAGTAAATTATATGATTTAACAAAATATTACAGCAGTTTAGTTACTGTATATTAAATATGCATAATATTTCAAAATATTGCCTTACCTCAAGTGATAAGTGATTTATATAATGGGAATAATTTATTAGAATCAAGAAAATGGAGAGACGCACTCACTGAGACAGAACAATAGCTAGAAAAACTTCTGTGCTTGTCCACAAGGCCAGTGCCACTCAGGGTGCAGTCTCTTTTTGCACACTATGCCTTTTCACAGAGAAAAAATATCCAGTAGCATATCAGTCTGATCCTGCCCAATGACAGTCCAGCGCCGAAATACCAGGCAATTCTTCTCTGAACAAGACAAACAACAAACCCCAGACGTACGTTTCGGCCTCTCTTGGGCCTCGTCAGTGAGGTGCAGTTGCATATCTCTAGGGCATGTGTGCAAGGAGTCCAACGTCTGGTTTCCCCCTTTTACTCTTAGGGAGACCTAAGAGTAATTTACATAAAATCAAGAAAATGGAGAGACGCACTCACTGAGACAGAACAATAGCTAGAAAAACTTCTGTACTTGTCCACAAGCCAGAATTTATTAGAAACATAGAAAGTCTACCCATATTACAGGTTACTTTTTCCTTAGGATAGCCTTATGCATGTCCCAGGCATTTTTAAATTCCTTTACAGTCTTTGTGTTTACCACCTCAATTGGAAGTTTATTCCATGAATCCACCACCCTTTCTGTAAAAAAAAATTCTTCCTCAAATTTCTCCTAAATCTGCTACCCTCTAACTTAAGATTGTGACCCCTTATTTTGGCTTTTTTTTTTTTTTTTGTGAAAAATGCTTTCAGCTTCTATTTTATTAAGTCCCTTCATATAATAGAAGCTGAAAGCATTTTTCACAAAAAAATTAATTAAGCTGCATTGC
This sequence comes from Bombina bombina, assembly GCF_027579735.1. NCBI lineage: Eukaryota > Metazoa > Chordata > Amphibia > Anura > Bombinatoridae > Bombina > Bombina bombina. Next base: position 806,332,727 of record NC_069503.1, read on the forward strand.
CAGCTTCTGACACATTGTGGTGCACCACAAATTTAAGATGAAGATAAATCATTCTGAACTCGCTCGTTCAGGGTAATTGACAGCCCCTGCTCTTACACATTTGGTTGCATGAGAGCCAGGGGTGGCATTGCACAGGAGAGCTCTTGTGCAATCTGCATTGAGAACCTGTACACCTGCAGCCTGATAAATGGAACTACACTGAAAAAGTAGCGTTGCAAGTTCGCTTGCATAAAATAAAAGGTTATAGATTGGGGAAAATAACATCATTTTTTTAATTTAATATTACTTGGAGCAGTTCCTTTTATCTCCCGGCATTTGATAACTAGCTGACCTCCAGGTCTAAAGCCCTGGGAAATGATTGCCCCCTGTTTCTTTCCTGTCTCTCTCTTCTTTTTCCCACTCCTTTTCTTAATTTCTTTACTTTATTTTGTTTTTAATTTTGTCCTTTAACGTCTCTGATTTTCCATTTCCCCTCCCACCCTCTCTTTCATAAGATCTGTATTTTCTCTTACACTGACCATACCCTGTGGCCTCATGTTTCACTAATTATTGTAGGAGGGAGGGCAGGAAATCCTCAAGGTTCTGTATACTTGTTTTGCATACCTAACTATACTATTCAGCTATATTAGCGCAGAACAAATTTACAGACTGTATCTTCTTGTAAGTTCTGCCTGTTTTGTTTATTTTATAACCTTAATATTGTATTGCATTATTGTTTCTTAAAAGCACATACATAAGCTGTAATGGAAACAATTGGGAAATATGTACAGTTTATTGACATTTATATTGTACAATTCAATAAAAAATAATAAAATAAATTAATTTAATAATACATTTTGGAATAAAGTGTTAGCTGTAGGTATGACTTGTATATTACAGATCTTATCCAATAAATAGTAGAGAAATCAGAAAAGTGGTCTTACTGTTAAAGGGACACTGAACCCAATTTTTTTTATTTTGTGATTCAGATAGAGCATGCAATTTTAAGCAACTTTCTAGTTTACTCCTATTATCAATTTTTCTTCGTTCTCTTGCTTTCAAGAATGAAGCTTCAGTTGATCACATTTGCAAAGCAGCTACTTAGTAGGGTTGCCACCTGTCCCTTAAAATACAGAACACTTATAAGTTACACATGCTGCAGGGTGTGCAGGGAGGAATATGAATAGTGCTGTCCAGAAACACAATACATGTTCCTCCCTGCACACCCTGCAGCATGTGTAACTCATAAGTGTCCAGGAAAACATGGCTGAGGTGGCAACCCTATCTTTATCTCATAATTTTATTAAATTCTACCATATTTATGGTTTTGCTTCTTCTGAAGCACCCTTTGGTAGAAAGGTTTTTCAGGCAGTTGTCTGTTTTTTTTTTCCTGTTTGATTTATGTCAAGTGCATTAAAATAAAAAATAATTATTGGGGTTGTGGATTTAATTTCTCAGTGAAAAAAGATGTTTTAAAATCCCTCCCTTTTGTGTTAAAACTTGTGGACTCCACAGCTTGTGTATTAGTTCCCAAAAATAATGGATTATGGACTCTCACCACCTGAATAAAAAAAACATAATTTATGCTTACCTGATAAATGAATTTCTTTCATGGTGGTGAGAGTCCACAAGACCCCACCGTATGTTTTTTTGGGGGTTAGTTTTTTCTTTTTTTTCCTGCTCCTTTTATGGCTCTTATTCCTTTGTCTTACCTAAATTTGCTTGGCTATATGTTAGACTAAGTTATGTGTGAGGGGTTTTATAGAGCTCTTGGGGTTTGGGAATCTTTGCCTTCTCCTAGTGGTAGAGAAGAGTAATTCCCATGTGTAATGGATCATGGACTCTCACCAACATGAAAGAAAGTAATTTATCAGGTAAGCATAAATTGCATTTTTTTCATGCAAAAACCCCCATAAGTAACATCTGTTTAAATTGAAAAGAATAGTACAGTGTTGGTTTTGTACTTCCTGCTAATTCTTACTTGCTGTTAAGAATAACTGCCTCTGCTTTACTGGCAGAGAGCAACATGCAAGTGTGACAAGAATACATTGATTGATTCATTCAGGGCAGGACAAGAATGTGTTAAACAAAAAAACACATTTATTTATTTATTTCTAATGACACAGTGAGTCCACGGATCATCATTATTACTGTTGGGAATATCACTCCTGGCCAGCAGGAGGCGGCAAATAGCACCACAGCAAAGCTGTTAAATATTACTCCCTTACCCACAACCCCCAGTCATTCTCTTTGCCTGTGCAAGGAGGTGGTAAAGTTTTAGGTGTCTGAAGATTTTTCAATCATGAGTTTGTTATTTTTAAAGCAGAGCTGGCTGTTCTGTTTTTTACTGGGGTCTAGCTGTGTTCCACGTCAGTGTCTTCAGTAGAGCTGTGGTGGCTTTTGAGCATTTCGAAACTAGTGGGGTTTTTATCTCTCAATGTGCCTTCCATGTCTGGTGCTGCCCTACCCTGAATGTCTGACTAGGTTTAGTCAGTCTTTCATTTTTCCACGGGTCTATGGGGGAAGCCTTCTCATATCTGTGTGCTGCCCTGCTGCTGGGCAAATTGGACTCAGGTAAGTGCCCGTTTTTTTATTTTTCTTTGCTGCGAAAAGGATTATGGTACTTTTCTGGGTATGGGGACTGTAAAATCTATGTGGGGATTTTATTGGCAGTATGTGGGCACTGTGAGACACTTTGGAGGTGAGGCTCTGTGTTTGTGCAGCGGTGTTTGCTGCGTGTGTTGTTTTCATACCGCCTTTTTTGTGATAAGTGTTATGGCGGCCGGTCTTTTGGTCACGCCCACGATTAGGTTTCTAAGGCGCCAACTAAGTTGCACGCCTTTCCGGAGCTCTGTTGGTGTTCCGGTCTGTGTGGAGGTTGCTGGTGGCGTTGTCAGCTAAAACACCTTGGGGCTTCATTGTGCTTCTGCTACTGTTTGGGTCCGGATCGTTGAGTATATTATCTGGCTTTAGGAGGCTAGGTAAAGCTCCTCAGCAGGTTGTGTTAAGGTAAGGAGGCTGCCTGTATGTTTCAGAGGTTTTTTGTTAGGTATTTTTCATTTTGGAAAGGAAACAGAATTTTTACAGGAAAAAAGTTGTTCTTTTAAAATATAAAGGGACAGTAACGTTTTTTATTTTTAAATTTTGGGAAGCCAGTTTAATTTATTTTTGGTAAAAATGGATCAAGGGGCTTTGCAAGATGTTACATGTAGCTTGTGCTTTGATTCTAATGTGGAACCTCCAATCCCTTTTAGTTCATCATGTATTGATAGGACTTTACTTTATAGGGATAGGCTTTTTGAATCTGAGCCATCATTAGCTAAGGCGGATGCTGTTCAGGGGTCTCCCGTCCAGGATATGCCGCAGCTTTCTCCTCAAAGTCCCATACTTTAGTGTCTTCTCATGCAGTGCCCAGTGTTACCTCAGTTACTCCAGTTGGGGTTTCCTTGCAGGACATTGCTACCTAGATATCCTCTGCGGTAACTGATGCCCTGGCGGCTTTTCCTATGTTACAGGGGAGGCGTAAAAAGAGATATAAGGATTCAGTGACTAAGATATCTGAATCAGGTGTGGCTATGTTGAATGTTTCTTCTCATAGGTGTGAGCTTGAGCACCTCTGGGTGCTACTCAAGGAGGTTTTGGCTACCCTGGATGACTCTGATGCTATGGTTGTAGTCACTCCAAAGAAATCTAGTTAGCTGAACAAGTATTTTGATGTTGCTTCAGCGGTGGAGGTTTTTCCTGTTCTAGACCGTGCTTCTGAGATTATTGCACGGGAGTGAGAGAAGCCTGGGATTTCTTTTTCTCCTCCGATTTTTAAGAAAATGTTTCCAATTGCTGATTCTGTTAAGGAGTCTTGGCAGACAGTTCCCAAGGTAGAGGGAGCGATTTCCACTTCGGCTAAGAGAACCAATATTCCCTTTGAGGATAGCTGTTCCTTTAAAGATCCTATGGATAAGAAGTTGCTTAAAAGGATGTATGTTCACCAGAGGTTGCGGAATCTGTTGGCGCTCTACAAATAACCGAAAATAATAACAATGCGTTGTCTGATTCTATTCAGACGGATAGGCCTCTTGAAGAGATCCAGGATAAGATCAGGGCTCTTAAGTTGGCTAACTCTTTTATCACGGATGCCTCTTTGCAGGTCATCAAGTTGGGAGCAAAGATTTCTGGTTTTGCTGTTTTGGTTCGCAGGGCCTTATGGTTGTAGTCCTGGTCCGCTGATGTGTCGTCAAAGTCTAAGCTTTTGTCTATTCCTTACAAGGGTAAGACTTTGTTTGGGCCGGGCTTAGCTGAGATTATTTTAGATATTACAGGAGGTAAGGGTCATCCTCTCCCTCAGGATAAGAGAAATAAGACGAAGGGTCGCCAGGGTATTTTTCGTTCCTTTCGTAACTTTTCAGGCAAGCCTTCCCCTTCCTCTTCCAAGCAGGAACAATCCAAGTCCTCCTGGAAGTCCAATCAGTCTTGGAGCAAGGGGAAGCAATCTAAGAAGCCTGTCTCTGATTCAAAGTCAGCATGAAGAGTCTGCCTCCGGTCCGGGAGCAGATCTTGTAGGGGGCAGACTTTCTTTTTTCGCTTGCGTTTGGGATGTTCCGGATCCCTAGGCGGTGGACGTAGTGTCCAACGGATACAAATTGGAGTTCAAGAGTTTTTCTCCCAGGGGCAGGTTCCATCTTTCAAGGTTATCTGTAGACCAGATAAAGAGAGAGGCATACTTACGTTGTGTTCAGGATCTTTCCGACCTGGGAGTGATAGTTCCTGTTCCAATTCAGGAGCAGGGTCTGGGTTTTTATTCCAATCTGTTCATGGTTCCAAAAAAGGAGGGAACTTTCAGACCAATTCTAGATCTCAAGAGTGTAAACAATTTCCTCAGAGTTCCGTCTTTCAAGATGGACACTTTTCGTTCCATTCTTCCTTTGGTTCAGGAGGGTCAGTTAATGACTATTGTGGATTTAAAGGATGCGTATCTGCATATTCCCATCCACAAGGATCATCACAAGTTTCTGAGGTTCGCGTTCCTAGACAGACATTTTCCGTTCGTGGCCCATGCTTTTGGTCTTGCAACGGCTCCCAGAATTTTCTCAAAGGTCCTGGGAACGCTGTTGGCGGTTCTCCGGTTGTGGGATGTTGCAGTGGCGCCTTTTCTGGATGATATTCTGGTTTAGGCGTCATCTTTCTCCTACATTGGTGTATCCGGTCCACGGCTTCATCCTTACTTGTGGGATATTCTCAATCCCTACAGGAAGTGGCAAAGAGAGCACACAGCAGAGCTGTCCATATAGCTCCCCTCAGGCTCCACCCCCCAGTCATTCTCTTTGCCGCTCTAACTAGTAGCATCTCCACGGGGGTGGTAAAGAGTATGTGGTGTTAGTTGTAGTTTTTTATTTCTTCTATCAAGAGTTTGTTATTTTAAAATAGTGCCGGCTTGTACTATTTACTCTGAAGCAGAAAGTGATGAAGATTTCTGCTTAGAGGAATATGATTTTAGCACCAGTAACTAAAATCCATTGCTGTTCCCACGCAGGACTGTTGAATACCAGAGAACATCAGTTGGGGGGAACAGTTTGCAGGCTTAACTGCTTCAGGTATGATCAGTCATTTTTCTAACAAGACCAAGTAATGCTAGAAGACTGTCAGAAATCCCCTCAGGGATAGGTAAGCCATTTTTCTTAGACTCTGTATAAAATGATGGCTTATATTAAGGGCTCTATGCTGGTTGACACTATTGTGGGCTTAATCGATTGCTTTTTAGCATGTTTTCAGTATGAATAAGGTGTTTGTTAAAACTTTGAAACACTTATGGGGTTTAATATTGTGCCTGGCACTTATTTGGACACCTAATCTAGTCTGAAAGGCCCCTCCACTCTGGAATGAAGAGGGAGGAGGCCTCATTTTCGCACCTCAATTGCGCAGTTGTATTGAGTAGGCAGTTCATGCAGTTTCACGTGGGGAGTCCAGAGACATTAGAAAGGACTTCAGAGAGGCTTATTTCCTACTTAAATAATCCCTAAGGAAGGTAAAAGCCACAGTAGAGGCTGTGGCATTGTACTGTAGTGTTTTTAACCGGTTAACTGCTGTTATTAGCTCCGGTTTGGGCATTAAGGGGTTAATTGGTCTGAAAATTTGTGTGCAATCTTTTCAAAGCATTAAGAGACTGTGGTGAAAATTTCATTAAAATCGGATGTTTATTTGATGGTTTTTTGATGTTTCGGTAATAAAGTGTGCACTTTTATTATTTAAAGACACAGTAACGTTTTTGTCAAAAATAATTTTTATTGCATTGAAGTTCTGTTTAAGTCTGTCAAACATGTCTGACCCTTCAGATAGCCTATGTTCTGTATGTTTAAAGGCCAAGGTGGTTCCCCCATTACATTTATGTGTGAAGTGTGCCATAGCGTCCAAACAGCTTAAGGACCGTACAATCACGCTTAAAGATGTAGCCCAAGATGATTCTTTAGCTGAAGGTAGTGAGGATAGCCCGCTATCCCCTCCTTCTGTGTCAACACCAGCTATGCCCGCGCAAGCGATGCCCAGTACATCTAGCGCACCAATTGCTATTACTATGCAACAGTTAGCAGCAGTAATGGATAATTCTCTCGCAGCATTTTTATCCAAACTGCCAGCTTTTCCAAGGAAGCGTGATTGCTCAGTTTTAAATACAGAAAATGAGCAAGCAGACGCAGAGGATAATTTATCTGTAGTGCCCTCACATCAATCTGACTTGGCGGTGAGGGAGGGCCTGTCTGAGGGAGAAATTTCTGACACAGGAAAAGTTTCTCAGCAGGCAGAGCCTGATACCATAGCATTTAAATTTAAGCTAGAACACCTCCGCGCCCTACTTAAGGAGGTGCTAGCTACACTTGATGATTGTGACCCTTTGGTGGTCCCAGAAAAATTGTGTAAAATGGACAAATTCTTAGAGGTCCCAGTACACACTGATGCGTTTCCGATACCTAAGAGGGTGGCGGATATCGTGACTAAGGAGTGGGAGAAGCCAGGTGTACCTTTTGTTCCCCCTCCTATATTTAAGAAAATGTTCCCAATTGTTGACCCCAGAAGGGACGCGTGGCAGACGGTCCCTAAGGTAGAGGGGGCAGTTTCAACGCTAGCTAAGCGCAAGACTATACCAATAGAAGACAGTTGCGCTTTCAAAGATCCTATGGATAAAAAATTAGAAGGTTTACTTAAGAAAATTTTTGTTCAACAAGGTTTTCTTCTTCAACCAATTTCTTGCATTATTCCTGTAACCACTGCAGCGGCTTTTTGGTTTGAGGAACTAGAAAACTCGCTCCAGAAGGAGACTTATTATGATGAAGTCATGGACAGAATTCACGCCCTGAAGTTGGCTAATTCTTTCATTACAGATGCCGCTTTGCAGTTAGCTAAATTAGCGGCGAAAAATTCTGGTTTCGCAATCATGGCGCGCAGAGCGCTTTGGCTAAAATCTTGGTCGGCGGATGTGTCGTCCAAAACAAAATTGCTTAATATTCATTTCAAGGGTAAGACCCTATTCGGGCCAGAGTTGAAGGAAATTATTTCAGATATCACTGGGGGAAAGGGCCATGCCCTTCCACAGGATAGACCTTTCAAAGCTAAAAATAAGTCTAATTTTCGTTCCTTTCGCAATTTCAGGAACGGACCTGCTTCTACCTCTACAGCCACTAGGCAAGAGGGTAACGCATCCCAGCCCAAACCAGCATGGAAACCATTGCAAGGCTGGAACAAGGGTAAACAGGCCAAGAAGCCTGCTGCTGCTACCAAGACAGCATGAAGGGGTAGCCCCCGATCCGGGACCGGATCTAGTAGGGGGCAGACTTTCTCTCTTTGCTCAGGCTTGGGCAAGAGATGTTCCGGACCCCTGGGCACTAGAAATAGTCTCTCAGGGGTATCTTCTAGAGTTCAAGGACTTTCCTCCAAAGGGAAGGTTCCACATGTCTTGCTTATCTTTAGACCAGATAAAGAGACAGGCATTCTTACATTGTGTAGAAGACCTTTTAAAAATGGGAGTGATACACCCAGTTCCAACAGCAGAACAAGGACTGGGTTTTTACTCAAACCTGTTTGTAGTTCCCAAAAAGGAAGGAACTTTCAGGCCAATTCTGGATTTAAAAATCCTAAACAAATTCCTCAGAGTTCCATCATTCAAAATGCAAACCATTCGGACAATTTTACCAATGATCCAGGAGGGTCAATATATGACTACCGTGGACTTAAAGGATGCGTACCTGCATATTCCTATCCACAAAGATCACCATCAGTTCCTAAGGTTCGCCTTTCTGGACAAGCATTACCAGTTTGTGGCTCTTCCCTTCGGATTGGCCACTGCTCCCAGAATTTTCACAAAGGTGCTGGGGTCCCTTCTAGCGGTGCTAAGGCCAAGGGTCATTGCAGTAGCACCTTACCTAGATGACATCTTAATACAAGCGTCGTCCTTTCACAAAGCAAAGGCTCATACGGACATTGTTCTAGCCTTTCTAAGGTCTCACGAGTGGAAGGTGAACATAGAAAAGAGTTCTCTGTCCCCGTTCACAAGGGTTCCCTTCCTAGGAACAATAATAGACTCGTTAGAAATGAAAATCTTTTTGACGGAGGTCAGGAAGTTAAAACTTTTGAACACTTGTTGAGTTCTTCAATCCATTCCTCAACCCTCCATAGCTCAGTGCATGGAGGTAATAGGACTAATGGTTGCGGCAATGGACGTGGTTCCCTTTGCTCAAATTCATTTAAGACCACTGCAACTGTGCATGCTCAAACAGTGGAATGGGGATTATGCAGATTTGTCTCCCCAGATACAAATGGACCAGAAAACCAGAGACTCACTCCTCTGGTGGTTGTCTCAGGATCACCTGTCTCAGGGAATGAGTTTCCGCAGACCGGAGTGGATCATTGTCACGACCAACGCCAGCCTCTTAGGCTGGGGTGCGGTCTGGGAGTCCCTGAAAGCTCAGGGTCTTTGGACTCGGGAAGAATCTCTTGTCCCGATAAACATTTTGGAATTGAGGGCGATATTCAATGCGCTCCAGGCATGGCCTCAACTAGCGGAGGCCAAATTCATCAGATTTCAGTCGGACAACATGACGACTGTAGCGTACATCAGTCATCAGGGAGGAACAAAGAGTTCCCTGGCGATGAGGGAGGTATCCAAGATCATCAAATGGGCAGAGGATCACTCCTGCCATCTATCAGCAATTCACATCCCAGGGGTGGACAACTGGGAAGCGGATTATCTGAGTCGTCAGACTTTCCATCCGGGGGAGTGGGAACTTCACCCAGAGGTTTTTGCCCAGTTAACTCAACTATGGGGCCTTCCAGATCTGGATCTGATGACGTCACGTCAGAACTCCAAAGTTCCACATTACGGATCCAGGAACAGGGTTCCCAAGGCGACATTGGTAGATGCCTTAGTGGCACCTTGGTCGTTCAATCTAGCTTATGTCTTTCCACCGTTTCCTCTTCTCCCCCGGCTAGTAGCCAGGATCAAACAGGAGAAGGCTTCAGTAATTCTAATAGCTCCTGCGTGGCCACGCAGGACTTGGTATGCAGACCTGGTGAATATGTCATCGGTTCCACCATGGAAGCTACCTTTGAGGCAGGACCTTCTAATCCAAGGTCCATTCGAACATCCAAACCTAGTTTCTCTGCAACTGACTGCTTGGAGATTGAACGCTTGATTCTAGCTAAGCGTGGGTTTTCGGAATCAGTTATAGATACTCTGATCCAGGCTAGAAAGCCTGTCACCAGGAAAATGTATCATAAGATATGGCGGAAATATCTTTGCTGGTGCGAATCCAAGGGTTACTCATGGAGTAAGATTAGGATTCCAAGGATACTATCTTTTCTCCAAGAAGGATTGGAGAAAGGTCTGTCAGCTAGTTCCTTAAAAGGACAGATATCTGCCCTGTCTGTTTTGTTGCACAAGCGTCTGGCAGCTGTGCCAGATGTTCAGGCGTTTGTACAGGCGTTAGTCAGAATCAAGCCTGTCTACAGACCTGTGGCTCCTCCATGGAGTCTAAATTTAGTTCTTTCAGTTCTTCAAGGGGTTCCGTTTGAACCTCTACATTCCATAGATATTAAGTTACTATCTTGGAAAGTTTTGTTTTTGGTAGCTATTTCTTCTGCTAGAAGAGTTTCTGAATTTTCTGCTTTGCAGTGTAATTCACCCTATCTGGTGTTTCATACAGATAAGGTCGTTTTACGTACCAAGCCTGGTTTTCTTCCAAAAGTGGTTTCCAATAAGAATATTAACCAGGAAATAGTTGTTCCTTCTCTGTGTCCTAATCCAGTTTCTAACAAGGAACGTCTGTTACACAATCTTGATGTGGTTCGTGCTTTGAAGATTTATCTAAAAGCAACTAAAGACTTCATACAAACATCGTCCTTGTTTGTCGTCTATTCTGGCAAGAGGAGAGGTCAAAAGGCGACTGCGACCTCTGTCTTTCTGGCTGAAAAGCATCATCCGATTGGCTTATGAGAATGCTGGGAGGCAGCCTCCTGAACGAATTACAGCTCACTCTACTAGAGCTGTGGCTTCCACATGGGCTTTCAAGAATGAGGCTTCTGTTGAACAGATCTGTAAGGCAGTGACTTGGTCTTCACTGCATACATTTGCCAAATTTTACAAATTCGATACTTTTGCTTCTTCGGAGGCTATTTTTGGGAGAAAGGTTTTACAAGCAGTGGTGCATTCCGTTTAGGTTACCTGACTTGTTCCCTCCTTTGGTATTGGTTCCCACAAGTAAGGATGAAGCCGTGGACCGGATACACCAATGTAGGAGAAAACAGAATTTATGTTTACCTGATAAATTTCTTTCTCCTACGGTGTATCCGGTCCACGGCCCACCCTGGCATTTTGTCAGGTTTAAATTTATTTTTGTAAACTACAGTCACCACTGCACCCTATGGTTCTCCTTTTTCTCCTAACCGTCGGTTGAATGACTGGGGGGGCGGAGCCTGAGGGGAGCTATATGGACAGCTCTGCTGTGTGCTCTCTTTGCCACTTCCCGTAGGGATTGAGAATATCCCACAAGTAAGGATGAAGCCGTGGACCGGATACACCGTAGGAGAAAGAAATTTATCAGGTAAACATAAATTCTGTTTTTCAACAAGCAAACTCCCACACGGTGTTGTTGTCTTTTCTGCGTTCCGACAGATGGAATTTAGGAAAAAGTTCCTTTGTTCCAGCTTCAATGGTGGTATTCCTGGGAACCATTATAGATTCTCTAGAGATGAAGATCTTTCTGACAGAAGCCAGAAGAACAAAGATATTCAACTCTTGTCTTGTCCTTCAGTCCTCTCCTCGGCCGTCAGTGGCTCAGTGTATGGAGGTAATTGGTCTGATGGTGTCAGCTATGGACATCATTCCGTTTGCTCGGTTCCATCTCTGCAGTTATGCATGCTCAGACAATGGAACAGGGATTATGCGGATCTATCTCTGATCAGATGACAAGAGATTCGGATCAGGTGACAAGAGATTCTCTTCTGTGGTGGTTGTCTCAGAATCTTCTCTCCCAGGGAAACTGCTTTCGCAGACCTTCCTGGGTGATTGTGACCACAGATGCCAGTCTGCTGGGATGGGGAGCTGTCTGGGGCTCATTAAAGACTCAGTGTCTATGGACTCGGGAGGAATCGGTTCTTTCCATAAACATCCTAGAGCTGAGGGCAATCTTCAATGCTCTTCTGGCCAGGCCTCAGTTAGCTTCAGCCCAGTTTATCAGGTTTCAGTCGGACAACATAATGTCAGTGACTTACATCAATCATCAGGGAGAAACTGTGAGTTCTTTGGCATGACAGAGGTAGCCAAGATTATTCAGTGGGCGGAGATCCACAATTGCTGTCTGTCTGCAATCCGCATTCCAGGGGTGGAGAATTGGGACAGACTTTTCATCCGGGGAGTGGGAGCTTGACTCGGAGGTGTTTTCCAGTTTGATTCTCAGGTGGGGGCAGCCAGAGCTGGATCTCATGGCTTCTCGTCAGAATGCCAAGCTCGAGAGGTACGGTTCGCGATCAATGGATCCTCAGGCTGATCTGATAGATCCTCTGGCGGTTCCTTGTAATTTCAGTCTGGCTTATGTTTTTCCTCCGTTTGCTCTCCTTCCTCGGGTCATTGCTCGAATCAGACAGGAGAGGGCGTTGGTGATTCTTATCGCACTGGCGTGGCCTCGCAGAATCTTGTATGCAGATCTGGTAGAGATGTCATCTCTTCCACCTTGGAGACTTCCGCTGAGGAATGACCTTCTACCTCAGGGGCCCTTCCTTCATCCAAATCTTGTTTCTCTTAAGATTGAACGCTTGATTTTATCTAAGGGTGGGTTTTCAGAGTTTGGTCATTGAGACCATGATTCAGGCTCATAAGCCTGTGACAAGAAAGATTTACTATAAGATATGGCGTAAATATCTGTATTGGTGTGAATCCAGAGGCTACTCTTGGAGTAGAGTTAGGATTCCTAGGATTTTGTCTTTTCTCCAGGTGGGTCTGGAGAAGGGTTTATCTGCAAGTACCTTGAAGGGTCAAATTTCTGCTTTATCTATTTTGTTGCACAAGCGTCTGGCGGAGGTGCCAGATGTTCAGTCTTTGCCAGGCCCTGTTTAGAATCTGGACAATGTTTAAGTTTGCTACTCCTCCTTGGAGTCTTAATTTGTTTTTTAGATTTCGTCAACAGGCTCCATTTGAGCCTATGCATTCTTTGGATATTAAAATTTTATCCTGGAAGGTTTTGTTTTTGGTTGCTATCTCTTCGACTCGAAGAGTTTCGGAGCTTTCAGCATTGCAGTGTGAATCTCCTTATCTTATTTTTCATTCCTATAAGGTGGTCCTGGGTACTGCCTTAGGTTTCCTTCCCAAAGTGGTTTCGGATAGGAATATTTAATCAAGAAATTGTTGTTCCTTCTTTGTGTCCTAATCCTTCTTCCCGTAAGGAGCCTTTGTTGCACAACATGGATGTGGTTCGTGCATTGAAATATTATTTACAGGCGACTAAGGATTTTCAAGATTCTTCTTCTTTGTTTGTGTTTTTTTTTCTGGGAAGCGCAAGGGTCAGAAAGCTACGGCTACTTCTCTTTCTTTTTGGCTGAGGAGTGTTATTCGCCTGGCATATGAGACTGCTGGACAGCAGCCTCCTGTGAAAATCACTGCTCATTCCACAAGGGCTGTTTCTTCATCTTGGGCCTTTAAAAAATGGAGCTTGGGCTTGGTATACACAGAGCGGAAGCCATATGGAAAAGTACCTCATGCCCACAGTTAAATATGGTAGTGGCTCTTTAATGTTTTGGGGCTGTTTTTCTGCCAGAGGACCTGGACATTTTATTAGGATATGGACTCCATTTAACATCTGTTGATATTTGATAAACACCTGACTGCCTCTGCCAGAAAGCTTAGAATGGGTTGTGGTTGGATCTTCCAGCAGGACAGTGATCCAAAACATACATCAAAATCAATAAAGAAATGGTACTCGCATGGCCATCCCAGTCCCCTGACTTGAAACGCATAGAAAACCTGTGGGGTGAACAGAAGAAGAGAGTCCACCAGCGTCGACCTCAAAATTTGATGGATCTGGAGAGATTCTGTATGGAGGAATGGTCTCAGATCCCTTGCCATGTATTCTCCAACCTCATCAGGCATTATAGGAGAAGACTCGGAGCTGTTATCTTGGCAAAGGGAGGTAGCACAAAGTATTGACTAAAAGGGTGCCAATAGCTGTGCCACACATATATTTAACACAGATTTTTTTTTTATAAACCTGTGTTGTGTTTGCTCTTATGGATATCAAACAATTGCAGAGTATTTTTGTACATTTTTTAACAAAAGATCAAAAGATTAAACAACAAAGACAATTTTTCACAGCCTTCTTTGCTCATATTTACCAAGGGTGCCAATATTAGTGGAGGGCACTGTACTTCTATTACCAAATTTACTTAATTCTTTCTGTATCCTTTGTTGAAGTAGCAGCAATGCAATATTGGGAGATAGCTGAGCACATCAGGTGAGCCAATGAAAAGAAGAATATATGTGCAGCCACCAATTAGCAGCTAGCTCCCAGTAGTGCACAGCTGCTCCTGAGCCTACCTAGGTATGTTTGCTTCATTCTGTTAGTTGCAAAGTAGATAATAGAGGAAACTATTTTAATCAACTTTCCAGTTTACTTCTATCTGAATAATAAAAGAAAAATGTGGGTTTTATGTCCACTTTAATTCCTAATAGACGTTGTGAGCTTAAAGGGACACTGAACCCAATTTTTTTCTTTCGTGATTCAGATAGAGCGTGCTATTTTAAGCAACTTTCTAATTTTCTCCTATTATCACATTTTCTTCATTCTCTTGGTATCTTTATTTGAAATGCAAGAATGTAAGTTTAGATGCCGGCCCATTTTTGGTGAACAACCTGGGTTGTTCTTGCTGATTGGTGGATAAATTCACCCACCAATAAACAAGTGCTTTCCATGGTGCTGAACCAAAAAAATAGCTTGGATGCCTTCTTTTTCAAATAAAGAAAGCTAGAGAACGAAGAAAAATTGATAAGAGTAAATTAGAAAGTTACTTAAAATTGCATGCTCTATCTGAATCACGAAAGAATACATTTGGGTTCAGTGTCCCTTTAATGTCCCCTTAGATTAAAGGGATCTGAAAATATATACTGGTATATACAGCAATTAAGGAGTTATGCATATAAAAAAATATTTAGAACAGTCATTTTTCTTTGATGTTGTAAAGGGAGAGTACATTTTCAATACCTCTTGGTTGTGTGTAAAAATTATGCTTGGTCGCATGTTCCCTAGAGAAGCCAAAAAGCAAATACCTGTAACCTAGGTTTCCAAAATGGTGTAAATTGCCTAAACCATCTATTTGATTTGAAGCATTTGCTGGTTACAGAATTTGCTTTTTGGGCTCTTAGGAAGCAAGAGATGTTTAAGACCTAGTTATACCTACTTTAAAAGGTATATCAACCTACCAGAATTTCACCATTTTCTTTTATAATGGGCATTACCTATTGCATAAAACAGTAAGTGCCTTAGTGTATATAATTAACATTTATCACTCAACACTTTTATATTTTAGTATAAATTAGCTTTATAAAGTTTTTGTAATACTTAACTGTTAATAAAAAGTCCTGATTGATGTAATACATTCACAAAATGTTAATGAATGCCTGCACTATGATTAATTTAGATGAAACAAGGGTACAGAAAGATAAGATGCGTATTCAGAGCAGTAGCATTTACCATTTGTTGATAAATAAGTCTATATATGCATGATGCAGTAATTGTCTCATAAAGTAATATTGGGCGGTTTTCTATGTTTCTGTGTGTCATTTTTTTCCCATTTTCTTTCCATATTTTATAGTTACTTAATTTACTTCAACCAAGGTTAATCTTAAGTGGTCACACACACAGTGCTTGTGAAGTGCTTCATAGAGGAGAAATCCCTGAGATCAGCGTTCCTTCCTTCAGCTGCAGGAACAGAAAGGATCCCAGCTTTATTATGGTATGGTTACTAGCTAGTTAGCGTATGTACAATACTAGAAACTCAAATGAGCAATGCTTTAGTCTGCTTTCAGAACAAATGTAAAAAAGGTGAAATAATAAATAACACAATGCTCTCCTTTGCTTTCCATACCAGATCTAGATTATAAAATCATAGCTGATGGTTGCTTTTAGGGCATCTTTAAAGGGATGTAAAAGTGGTGCCTTAACTTTTAAAGTATTATTTCCAGTCTGTACAGTATTAAAGGGACAGTAAAGACATAATTAGACATTCATGATTTAGATAGAGCATACAATTTTAAACAACTTTCCAATTTACTTCTATTTAATTTGATTCCTTCTCTTGTTATCCTTTGCTGAAAGGTTTATCTAGGAAAGCTCAGGAGCAGCAAAGAACCTAGGTTCTAGCTGCTGATTGGTGGCTGTATATATATACCGATTGTCATTGGCTCACCCATGTGTTAGAAACCAGTAGTGCGGTGCTTCTCCTTCAAAAATAATACTAAGAGAATGAAACAAATTTAAAGGGACATTAAACCCAAAAAACTTTCATTATTCAAACAGAACATACAATTTAAAAAAAGTTTCAAATGTACTTCTATTATCAAATTTGCTTTGTTGAAGGGATATCTAGGTAAGGTAGCGTGCACATGCCTGAAACACTATATGACAGGAAATAGTGCTCCTGCTAATTTATAACATTGTTGCAATACTGATGCCATATAGTGCTGTAGACACGTGCACACTCAAGAGCTTACAGCCCAGCTTTTCAACAAAGGATAACAAGCAAACAAAGAAAAATTGATAACAGAAGTAAATTGGAAAGTTGTATGTTCTACCTAAATCATGAAAGAAACGTGGGTTTCATGTCCCTTTGTCCCTTTAATGAACACATTTTAAATATTGCATAAAATAAAAATGTACCCTGCAGTCTCAGGCCCCTGCCTCAGCTTAAACCAGCCAGTCAGAGGCTGTTCAAGGCCTATATATGTAGGCTGCCCGGTAAACAAGAGACCATGTGCATGCAGTAGTTAGAGTTGCCAGCTGTCCTGGGCACAATGATAGGTAGGGTCACAAAATGCAACCCCAAAAGCCCCACTCTTGATCCCACTATGCATATTTTTTTCACAGCCAAGCAGTCATTGTATCCCTTGGCTGCCACCAACAAAGAAATAAATAATTCTACCTCTTTGGATAACAGTTAGTGATTTGACTACATTGACTGCCTCACATTTCTTTATGCACCATATTTGTAATGTGTTAAAGCATAATAGGCCTTTTACAGTCAGAGACTTTTAGTTTCCAGTGTTTTTGTGAAGATTTTACTGGACAGCCTGCTAAAATACTGGACTGTCCTGTTAAATACTGAACATCTGGCAACCTTAGCAGTAATATTGTCTAGGGTGAGCTTCCTATTTGCAAGGCAACATGCAGAATAGAAATCCTCTGGTGTGCGCTCCCATAAACGGTATCAGTTGTTTACACAGAATGTAGCATTATTTCTACTATTAACTTTATTTGCTATGCACCAATTGATTCTGTAATACTCAACAGGATTACAGGATCCTGAACTCTGGTCAAATTGCCCAAATTAAAATAAATTAAAAAATTTAAATTTTCTTTAAAAAAATAAAGTAACACCTATTGTGGGGGGTGCTGTCTTGTACAATTTGTCAGAGGGGGCCCACCAGCTAACACTTTGAAAACCACTGGTCTAGGGTGAGTTCTGATACTAAGAACTAGGAAAAGTGTCTTCAGTCTCATAGGAAGGTCTACATGGAGCTTAGCCCCAGCACAAAGGGCAGATGTATTCTGCAGCTAGGGAGACATCACATTCATCATCATCATCATCAATAAATGGCAAACTGAGCACCAGGTCATGGATACCAACTACAGCTAACAGATTCAGAACTACTGGCAACAGTCTGGTCTCATGGACCCTTCCAGATTCTAAGTGTGAAACATAGAGGGGCCACACTGACCAGTCTGTTTTATATCATATGATAAGGTATTTGGTAGAATCTTTAACCAATGAGGAAGGCTTATGGGAAACACTTGTGTTTAGCAGTTTCTGCTTCTGTGTGATATGCTATAACTAGGTGTTACTTCATGTGGGAAGAGTCGTGTTAATTCAATAATGAGTTTATTTTTATATGGAGCAATAGCCATTAAAGGTTAGAAGATTGATATATTCATCCTATACTACTCTAACAAAACACATTAATGGAGGACATACGTCCTATTTTTTAATTGAGACAACCTGTTCTTAAAGGGACATAAAACTGTATTTAAAATTGGGGCTGCTTGATCTAAATGTTTATATTTCAATATAATGATAAAGGACGCCACGCCGGGGTCCTAAGGAGGTGCACTCGTGTCAGATGCTAGTAGATTCAGAACAGAGCGTAGGCCGCACTCTCGGAATACTATGTGATGCACAGTGAGTTCCTGAAAAGAAAGGAAGAAGAGAGGCGCCACATAGGAGTAGTATTGTTTCAGAAACCTTATAGTGAAGGTAAGTATAGAAAGGATCCCCTTCAGGTGGCTACTCACAAGATAAAGCGGCACAACCGGAGTGCCTAGCAGGACAAGACGGGGCCAATGGAGTCGCCTGTTAGACTCATACAGGTAAAACCAACATTGTGCGTCTGCCACGTATCCTCCGGTCACACAAAAAAGTGCAAAGCTATGCAAGCAGACAGATAGCCAGCAGAGCGTGGTAATAGTAAATACCCGGCAGTCAGATACACTTGATTCAATCCTCAGTGAGGAAGATATATTGGAAATTAAAATGAAAATAAACTGGAGCACGTAGAGTATAAAAACAATTGTGCTCACTTTATTGTATAACACAATTACAGCAATGCGTTTCTCAGCAGTGCTGTTTTTTATCAGGCTGTATAAAAAACACAACTATTTGCTCAATATTTAAAAGACATACTGACCAATCAGGGGCCAATGTTAAACCACACCTTTGGTAAACTAATTAATTATCTAAAAGGCACAGGTTGATGTGGCTAAACTCAGGCCCTAGAGAGGTAGGTATTAAGTACATAGATAAAACAAATGCAAATGACATATTAAAAACTAAAAAGGAGTCGCATGTAGTAAAACACTCTTAATTAGATCACCTCAGTAGAAGTAGGCTCTAAGAGCAAGGGAAATAACCAAATCATAAATATATTAATATATTAAACATAGTGGTGATCCATAAATATAAATGTCAGTTAGTGATTATTGCTATAAAACTTAGTGGTCTTGTAATAAAATAAGAGTAAATTTACCAACATAGTCTATGCCCCCTAAAGGACGTTAATAGTTTGTGTCAAAAACTAATACTGATACAATAATAACACATGTCTCTAAAATAAAATAAAATGGTTACACTGTAATACAAAAGTCACAACCCAATAGGAAAATGCAAGGCTATAAGATACAAACAGTAAATATTAGAACAAACCTTACAGGTTCCTAGGGGTTAGACTGTTAAATATGGAGTGTATAAACGAATGATATACAGAGTGCAATGATGATCAAATATAACGTGAAGTCTAAGAAAACAAAGAGGAGAGTCAATTATCATAACTACTGTAAACATTAGTGCTGGACGATTCTAAATCTCCAATCTAGATAAAGACTCGGGTGAAGAATACAAATAGGAAGATAAGTGGACAAAAATATACATCAGAAAGCCTTACTAATGACCCCTAACTATTGAGAGTGGTACACCTAAAATGTTCCATAGGTGTAACATGACTCAAATAGGGTCACGTAACTAGAAGGACCCAAACAAGTGTGTATATATTGGACCTAAGCCCATCAATGATATTTAAAATCTAGAAACTGCCAGAAAATGGGGGAGGAACATCGGAGATCTTAATTCAGATAAAAGGGGCGATGGGTCCCATTAGCAGCCAATGGAACTGCTGCTAGCAGTCCATATGGTATAGATATATCATAAGGTATAAATTAGATTAATATTAAGTATCTCATAAGTAAAGACGGAAGGGATGTGATACTGAGATCTGGAGGTGCTGATGAATAATTAATGAAAAGCTGCCAAATCAATGTTAAGATTAAGACAGGCGGGATGCATACTCTTAAGCACATGGATCCAGTATGTCTCTCTCTGTCTTAACCTAAAAAAACAATTATACAGATGTGATTTAGGAATTAACTCAATAGGTATAATGGAAAAACAATTTTGAATGCCATTATGTTTAAGATTGCAGTGTCTAGATACACTATGATTTTTATAGTTATTTCAAATGTTACATTGGTGTTCAGACCATCTCGGACTCAATCTCCTACACGTGCGCCTAACATTGTACCCCACAAAAACACGTGAGGAGGTATACAACATAGTGCGAGGCGCAAGAAATATGACCCTGAATATAAATAGAGTAATTGCGACCAGCCAAATTAGATTTAAAAGTTCTAATGTTATGACTCCTATGGTCGCATAATTTGCATTTCTTGACATTGCATCTAAAGCTGCCCTGGGAAATCAGTATTTGTTTGGTCCTCATAGAGCTCACATTCTTTTTGTTCCTCACAATTTTACTTGGTGCTAATATAGTTTTTAGATTAGGGGCTCTTTTATAGACTATCTTTGGTTTTGTACCAATAAAATTCCCCAAAAATGGGGTCTTTGGTAAGAATAGCCCAATATTTGGTAACGATATTTTTAATTAATTGGTGATTACTATTATATTGAGTGATAAATAGTGGATGGTTCTCTAACGTTCCTGAATGAGTAATTGTCTATCCCACCGCCCTTATCTGCTTGTCTAATGATAAGGGCGGTGGGATAGTCCTACAAAATTTAGAGGACTATCTTGCGGAGGCTAGAAAGATACTACAAGATTAATCTTATTATATTCGATATATAAGATTGAGGTTAAGGGTCTTATTGATGATGTTTTTAAGGAAGGTATGATCCTGAAAAAAGAGAATATCTAGTCCCTAATGAACTAAACGTGACTTTCTACTATCATTTGACAAAGCTTCATAAAAAGTCTTATAGACAATGTATCTTCATACGTTGACCATTTTTTTTCAGAAATATGTTCTGGGACTAGTCTTATATCCGTGATTCATCGGATTTACTAATAAAACTTGAAAATCTCACAATTAAACCTGATCTTCTTTGGATTACATGTTATGTCTAAGCCCTCTACTGCAATATTCAGCATGATTTGGGCCTTTTATCAATAACACATTACCTTAAACAAGATCCCTATCTCCCTTCTAACCAATTTGAATTTCTGTTATCTTTGATTTTCTATATTTTAAGACATAATTATTTTTTATTCCAAGATGAATTTTATTTACAGATAAAAGGAATCGTCATGGGTACCAGGTTCACCCCCAGTTTTGCAAACTTATTTATGGGTGCATTTGAAGAGAAATGTATCTACGACTCCATCTACGGGGCAAACCTGGTACTCTATGGTCGGTATATTGATTTGATTTTCATTTGGAAAGGTGATATTATTTTGGCTAATCATTTTGTTGACCACTTAAATTGTAATGATAGAGGCCTCATTTTTACCAGTACTATAGATTCCAAAACTATATCTTTCTTGGACTTGGATCTCAAGTTTTTAGATGGTAAGGTGATTAGCACTACTCATTTCAAATCAGTAGATTGCAATAGTTATCTTGACTTTACTAGCAATCACTACCTCCCATGGAAACTAAACATTCCCTATGGACAATTCAAGCGTGTGCATCGTAATTGCAGCACACTCGCGGATTTTGAAACGCAAAGCTTGATCCTCATGGAACGTTTTACAGAAAAGAAATATCCCTCATATGTCATTAATAGGGTCTACCTAAGAGCCAGATCTGACGATAGGAAGAAATATTTTGTGAATTCCAAAAATAGACAGACAATTACTTTATTCAGAAACGTTAGAGAACCATCCACTATTTATCACTCAATATAATAGTAATCACCAATTAATTAAAAATATAATTACTAAATATTGGGGTATTCTTACCAAAGACCCCATTTTGGGGAATTTGATTGGTACAAAACCAAAGCTAGTCTATAAAAGAGCCCCTAATCTAAAAACTAGACTACCTGTAGATTACGAGTTTTGCGGTATGAGGGGTGCGGTGCTAACTTGCACGTTATTGTCACCGCTCACTTACCTACAGCGCTGGTATTACAGGTTTTCCTAAACCCGGCGTTAAAAGGCAAGAAGTGAGCGTAGAGCAAAATTGTGCTCCATACCGCACTCCAATACCAGCCCTGCTTAAATCAGCAGTGAGCTGGTTGTACGTGCTCGTGCACGATTTCCCCATAGACATCAATGGGGAGAGCCGGCTGAAAAAAGCCTAACACCTGCAATAAAGCAGCGTAAAGCTCCGTAACGCAGCCCCATTGATTCCTATGGGGAAACTAAATTTATGTTTACACCTAACATGAACCCCGAGTCTAAACACCCCTAATCTTACACTTATTAACCCCTAATCTGCCACTCCCAAAATCGCTGACACCTACATTATACTTATTAACCCCTAATCTGCTGCCCCAACATCGCCGACACCTACATTATATTTATTAACCCCTAATCTTCCCCCCCAACGTCGCCACTATATTAAATTTATTAACCCCTAAACCGTTCCAATCAGCCAATAGAATGCAAGCTCAATTCTATTGGCTGATTGGATCAGCCAATAGAATGCGAGCTCAATCCTATTGGCTGATTGAATCAGCCAATAGGATTGAACTTCAATCCTATTGGCTGATTGCATCAGCCAATAGGATTTTTTCAACCTTAATTTCGATTGGCTGATAGAATTCTATCAGCCAATCGGAGTCTAAGGGACGCCATCTTAGATGACGTCATTTAAAGGAACCTTCATTCGTCGGGTAGTCGTCGGAAGAAGAGGTTGCTCCGCGACTGATGTCTTGAAGATGGACCCACTCCTCGCCGGATGGATGAAGATAGAAGATGCCGTCTGGATGAAGACTTCTGCCCGTCTGGAGGACCACTTCTCCCGGCTTGGATGAAGACTTCTCCCGGCTTCGTTGAGGACTTCTTGCCACTTCATTGAGGACTTCTGCCGGCTTCGTTGAGGATGGATGTCGGGTCTTCAAAACTGTAAGTGGATCTTCAGGGGTTAGTGTTAGGTTTTTTTAAGGGTTTATTGGGTATTTTTTTTTTTTAGATTAGGATTTGGGCAGCAATAGAGCTAATTTTCATGGCTAATAGAGCTAATTAAATAATAGAGTCCTTTTCAGGGCAATGGGGAGCTTAGGTTTTTTAGTTAGGGTTTTATTTGGGGGTTGGTTGTGTGGGTGGTGGGTTTTACTGTTGGGGGGTTGTTTGTATTTTTTTTACAGGTAAAAGAGCTGATTTCTTTGGGGCAATGCCCCGCAAAAGGCCCTTTTAAGGGCTATTGGTAGTTTAGTTTAGGCTAGGGTTTTTTTTTATTTTGGGGGGCTTTTTTTATTTTGATAGGGCTATTAGATTAGGTGTAATTATTTTAAATATCTTGCTAATTTGTTTTTATTTTTTTGTAATTTAGTGTTTTTTTTTGTAATTTAGGTAATTGTATTTAATTGTGTCAATTGTATTTAATTTAGGTAATTTATTTAATTGTACTGTAAGGTTAGGTGTTAGTGTAACTAAGGTTAGGTTTTATTTTACAGGTAAATTTGTATTTATTTTAGCTAGGTAGTTAGTAAATAGTTGATAACTATTTAGTAACTATTCTACCTAGTTAAAATAAATACAAACTTGCCTGTAAAATAAAACCTAAACTAGCTACAATGTAGCTATTAGTTATATTGTAGCTAGCTTAGGGTTTATTTTATAGGTATTTAGTTTTAAATAGGAATAATTTAGTTAATGATAGGAATTTTTATTTAGATTTATTAGAATTCTATTTAAGTTAGGGGGTGTTAGGGTTAGACTTAGGTTTAGGGGTTAATAAATTTAATATAGTGTCGGTGACGTTGGGGACGGCAGAAAAGGGGTTAATAAACATAGGTAGGTGGCGGCGATGTTAGGGGCGACAGATTAGGGGTTAATAATATTTAACTAGTGTTTGCAATGCGGGAGTATGGCGGTTTAGGGGTTAATATGTTTGTTATAGTAGCGGTGATGTCCGGAGCGGCAGATTAGGGGTTAATAAATTTATTTTAGTGTTTGCGATGCGGGAGGGCCTCGGTTTAGGGGTTAATAGGTAGTTTATGGGTGTTAGTGTACTTTTTAGCACTTTAGTTATGAGTTTTATGCTACAGCGTTGTAGTGTAAAACTCATAACTACTGATTTTAGAATGCGTTACGAATCTTGCGGGATAGGCTGCACCACTCACTTTTTGTCCTAAAAAAAAAAGCTTGTATACCGGCGCAATGGAAGTCCCATTAAAAAAAGACTTTATGAAAATTGCATGTTAATTTGCGGTACGGCCAAAAAAGTGTGCGGGACAGCTGTACCAACAAGACTCGTAATAGCAGCGGTAGTGAAAAAAGCAGCGTTATGAGCCTTAACAATGCTTTTTTACTCATAACGCAAAACTCGTAATCTAGCCGTATATTAGCACCAAGTAAAATTGTGAGGAACAAAAAGAATGTGAGCTCTATGAGGACCAAACAAATACTAATTTCCCAGGGCAGCTTTAGATGCAATGTCAAGAAATGCAAATTATGGGACCATAGGAGTCATAACATAAAAACTTTTAAATCTAATTTGACTGGTTGTAATTACTCTATTCAGGGTCATATTTCTTGCGCCTCGCCATTATACCTATTGAGTTAATTCCTAAATCACATCTGTATAATAGTTTTTTTAGGTTAAGACAGAGAGAGACATACTGGATCCATGTGCTTAAGAGTATGCATCCCGCCAGTCTTAATCTTAACATTGATTTGGCAGCTTTTCATTAATTATTCGTCAGCACCTCCGGATCTCAGTATCACATCCCCTCCGTCTTTAATATTAAGTATCTCATAAGTAATCTTATTTATACCTTATGATATATCTATACCATATGGACTGCTAGCAGTAGTTCCATTGGCTGCTAATGGGACCCATCGCCCCTTTTATCTGAATTAAGATCTCTGCTGTTCCTCCCCCATTCTCTGGCAGTTTCTAGATGTTAACCCTTTAAGGACACAGCTTTCAGTTTGCTCAATTGTTTTATGACGGAAAAATTCCGTCATATGTCCTTAAGAGGTTAAATATCATTGATGGGCTTAGGTCCAATATATACACACTTGTTTGGGTCCTTCTAGTTACGGGACCCTATTTGAGTCATGTTACACCTATGGAACATTTTAGGTGTACCACTCTAAATAGTTGGGGGTCATTAGTAAGGCTTTCTGATGTATATTTTTGTCCACTTATCTTCCTATTTGTATTCTTCACCTGAGTCTTTTTATCTAGATTGGAGATTTAGAATCGTCCAGCACTAATGTTTACAGTAGTTATGATAATTAACTCTCCTCTTTGTTTTCTTAGACTTCACGTTATATTTGTTCATCATTGCACTATGTATATCATTAGTTTATACACTCCATATTTAACAGTCTAACCCCTAGGAACCTGCGAGGTTTGTTCTAATATTTAGTGTTTGTATCTTATAGCCTTGCATTTTCCTATTGGGTTGGGACTGTTTTGTATTACAGTGTAACCATTTTATTTTAGAGATATGTGTTGTTATTGTATCAGTATTAGTTTTTGACACAAACTATTAACGTCCTTTAGGAGGCGTAGACTATGTTGGTAAATTTACATTTATTTTATTACAAGACCACTAAGTTTTATACCAATAATCACTAACTGACATAATATATTAAACATAGTGGTGATCCATAAATATAAATAATATATTTATGATTTGGTTATTTCCCTGGCTTCTAGAGCCTACTTCTACTTTTTAGTTTTTAATATGTCATTTGCATTTGTTTTATCTTGTACTTAATACCTACCTCTCTAAGGCCTGAGTTTAGCCACATCAACCTGTGCCTTTTAGAGAATTAGTTTACCAAAGGTGTGGTTTAACATTGGCCAATGATTGGTCAGTATCGCCTAGATTTAGAGTTTTGTCGGTGCTAACGCTGCTTTTTTTTCCAGCGCACCCTTAAGACAACGCTGGTATTTAGAGTTGTCTGAATGGCTGCGTTAGCCTTAGAAAAGGGAGCGTTGAGCATAATTTAGCTCCACTTCTACTCTCAATACCAGCGTTGCCTGCGGTAGCGGTAAGCTGGAAAAACGTGCTCGTGCACGATATCCCCATAGGAAACAATGGGGCTGAGCTGGCTGGAAAAAAACCTAACACCTGCAAAAAAGCAGCGTTCAGCTCCTAAAGCAGCCCCATTGTTTCCTATGGGGAAACACTCTCTAAGTCTACACCTAACTCCCTAACATGAACCCCGAGTCTAAACACCCCTAATATTACACTTATTAACCCCTAATCTGCCGCCCCGCTATCGCTCACACCTACATTGTATTATTAACCACTAATCTGCCGCTCCAAACACCGCCGCAACCTACATTATAGCTATGAACCCCTAATCTACTGCCCCTAACATCGCCAACACCTATATTATATTTATTAACCCCTAATCTGCCCCCCACCTACACTTATTAATCCCTAATCTGCCTACCGGACCTCGCCGCCACTATAATAAATGTATTAACCCCTAAACCGCCGTACTCCCGCCTCACAAACACTATAATAAATTGTATTAACCCCTAATCTGCCCTCCCTAACATCTCCGCCACCTACCTACAATTATTAACTCCTAATCTCCCGCCCCCAACGTCGCCGCTACTATAATAAACTTATTAACCCCTAAACCTAAGTCTAACCCTAACACCCCCCTAACTTAAATATCATTTAAATAAAATGAACTAAATTTACTATAATTAAATAAATTATTCCTATTTAAAACTAAATACTTACCTTTAAAATAAACCATAATATAGCTACAATATAACTAATAACTAATAGTTACATTGTAGCTATTTTAGGATTTATATTTATTTTACAGGCAACTTTGTATTTATTTTAACTAGGTACAATAGCTATTAAATAGTTAATAACTATTTAATAGCTACCTAGTTAAAATAATTACAAAATTAGCTGTAAAATAAATCCTAACCTAAGTTACAAATACACCTAACACTACACTAGCAATAAATTAATTAAATAAATTAACTACAATTAGCTAAACTAAACTAAAATGAAATAAACTAATATATAATACAAAAAACACTAAATTACAGAAAATATTTTTTTTATTTTTTTTACAAGAAGTTTAAACTAATTACACCTAATCTAAGCCCCCCAATAAAATAAAATGCCCTACCCTATTCTAAATTACAAAGTAATCAGCTTTTTTACCAGCCTTTAAAAGGGCCTTTTGCGGGGCATTGCCCCAAAGTAATCAGCTCTTTTACCTGTAAAAAAAAATACAATACCTCCCCAACATTAAAACCCACCACCCAAACCCCCCTTAAATAAACCTAACACTAACCCCCTGAAGATCTCCCTACCTTGAGTCGTCTTCACCCAGCTGAGCCGAATTCTTCATCCAAGCGGACAAGAAGATGTCCTCCATCCTGAAGAAGTCTTCATCCAAGCGGGGCAAGAAGATGTCCTCCATCCGGTAGAAGTCTTCATCCAAGCAGGGTCTTCTATCTTCATCCATCCGGAGCGGAGCCATCTTCCAGCCAGCCGACGCGGAGCCATCCTCTTCAACCGACTGACTTCTATCAGCCAATCGGAATTAAGGTAAGAAAAATCTGATCGGCTGATTCAATCAGCCAATCAGATTGAAGTTCAAGTTCAATCCGGATTGACCTCACATTCTATTGGCTGTTCCAATCAGATTTTTCTTACCTTAATTCCGATTGGCTGATAGAATCCTATCAGCCAATCGGAATTCGAGTGACCCAATCTTGGATGACGTCCCTTAAAGGAACCGTCATTCATCGTTAGTCCGTCGGTTGAAGAGGATGGCTCTGCGTCGGCTGGCTGGAAGATGGCTCTGCTCCGCTCCGGATGAAGATAGAAGACCCCGCTTGGATGAAGACTTCTACCGGATGGAGGACTTCTTCTTGCTCCGCTTGGATGAAGAATTCGGCTTGGCTGGGTGAAGACGACTCAAGGTAGGGAGATCTTCAGGGGGTTAGTGTTAGGTTTATTTAAGGGGTGTTTGGGTGGGTTAGAGTAGGGGTATGTGGGTGGTAGGTTTTAATGTTGTGGGGGGTATTGTATATTTTTTTTTTACAGGTAAAAGAGCTGATTACTTTGGGGCAATGCCCCGCAAAAGGCCCTTTTAAGGGCTGGTAAAAGAGCTGATTACTTTGTAATTTAGAATAAGGTAGGGCATTTTATTATTTTGGGGCGCTTTTTTATTTTATTAGGGGGCTTAGATTAGGTGTAATTAGTTTAAACTTCTTGTAAAAAAATTATTTTCTGTAATTTAGTGTTTTTGTATTTATAGATTAGTTTATTTCATTTTATTTTAGTTTAGCTAATTGTAGTTAATTTATTTAATTAATTTATTGCTAGTGTAGTGTTAGGTGTATTTGTAACTTAGGTTAGGATTTATTTTACAGCTAATTTTGTAATTATTTTAACTAGGTAGCTATTAAATAGTTATTAACTATTTAATAGCTATTGTACCTAGTTAAAATAAATACAAAGTTTCCTGTAAAATAAATATAAATCCTAAAATAGCTACAATGTAACTATTAGTTATATTGTAGCTATATTAGGGTTTATTTTATAGTTAAAGGGACAGTCTACACCAGAATTTTTATTGTTTTAAAAGATAGATAATCCCTTTATTACCCATTTCCCAGTTTTGCATAACTAACACATTTATAATAATATACTTTTAACCTCTGTGATTATCTTGTATCTAAGCCTCAAGCAACTACCCCTTTTTTCAGTCCTTTTGACAGACTTGCAGTCTAGCCAATCAGTGCCTGCTCCCAGATAACTTCTCGTGCACGAGCACAGTGTTATCTATATGAAATACGTGAATTAACACCCTCTAGTGGTGAAAAACTGTTAAAATGCAATCTGAAAGAGGTGGGCTTCAAGGTCTAAGAAATTAGCATATGAACCTCCTAGGTTAAGCTTTCAACTAAGAATTCCAAGAGAACAAAGCAAAATTGGTGGTAAATTGGAAAATTGTTTAAAATTACATGCTCTATCTGAATCATGAAAGTTTATTTTGGCCTAGACTGTCCCTTTAAGTATTTAGTTTTAAATAGGATTAATTTATTTAATGATAGTAAATTTATTTTGTTTAATTAAAATTATATTTAAGTTAGGGAGGTGTTAGGGTTAGAGTTAGACTTAGGTTTAGGGTTTAATAACTTTATTATAGTAGCGGTGGGGGCGGCAAATTAGGGGTTAATATTTGTAGGTAGGTGGCGGCGATGTTAGGGAGGGCAGATTAGGGGTTAATACAATTTATTATAGTGTTTGCGAGGCGGGAGTACGGCGGTTTAGGGGTTAATACATTTATTATAGTAGCGACGAGGTCCAGTCGGCAGATTAGGGGTTAATAATTGTAGGTAGGTGGCGGTGACGTGGGGAGGGGGCAGATTAGGGGTTAATAAATATAATATAGGTGTCGGCGATGTTAGGGGCAGCAGATTAGGGGTTCATAGGTATAATGTAGGTTGCGGCGGTGTCCGGAGCGGCAGATTAGGGGTTAAAAAAAATTATTGTAGGGTTTGCGATGTGGGGGGGCCTCGGTTTAGGGGTTCATAGGTAGTTTATGGGTGTTAGTGTACTTTATAGCACAGTAGTTAAGAGCTTTATGTTCCCTTGTTAGCCCATAAAGCTCTTAACTACTGACTTTTTTTTGCGGGTGGAGTCTCGTCAGTAGAGGCTCTACCGCTCACTTCTTCCAAGACTCGAAATACCAGCGTTAGGCAAATCCCATAGAAAAGATAGGATACCCAATTGACGTAAGGGGATCTGCGGTAGCCTCAAGTCGCGGAAAGAAAGTGAGCGGTTGACCCTTTCCTGCCTGACTCTAAATACCAGCGGGCGGTAAAAAGCAGCGTTAGGACCCCTTAACGCTGCTTTTGACTGCTAACGCCAAACTCTAAATCTAGCCGTATGTCTTTTTAAATATTGATCAAGGGGGCGTGGCCTGACCTAGCTGAGTAATGGACGTGTAGTCTCAGAGCTCTGCTCAGCACATTGAGCAAATTTGCCTTCTATGTCCTAAAATGGTACTTAATTATAGCCCAGGCTGGAGCAGAAACGGTCCGTATCTTACCCTGACTGCACCCAACTAATTTTAACACAACAGCAAAATAAAAGAAGCGACGCCAAACTTTGAGCATCAAGCAGCAGTACTGCATGGCGGCGGACATAGCACCCGACCCCAGGAGACAGTTTACCTATTCAATTTCGCCACCGGAGTGTATCACAGTATCCCCACAGCTGAAACAGAGGTGAGATGAACACCGGAGGGCTGTAGAAAGGGCTGAGGTCGGAGGGAACTTTGCTGCGCCACAGATAAGTTGGAGCGCATCCAAGATGGCGCCGTAGGCTAGCGCAGTCAGGGAACGAACAGGCCCGCACAACAGAGCATACAGGCTAGAGAGAAGTGGGATAGGTAATTGACATCCAGAGTCACCCTCAGGCCACATATAACGTCACATATAACGCCACATGGCCGCTACACATTAAGACCAAGATGTAAAGGGGCCGGCATTGACTACAATCAGAGTGTCAACAGCTACCACAGCAGGAAAATAAAGATACAGGGATATACCTTGCATTATTGAACCCAGCTTGAAAGGTTCTAACGGAGGGTGGACGCACTTTCAGTCGCAGCAAGTAATCACCTTGATGTGTTGACACTGAAAAAAAAATTCTAAATCAGCTGCACCACTAGAGCTAAGGGACTTCACCTCACAACAATAACCTGACACAAAATTACACCTGCAGAACCACAAACAGTACAGTGGATACTTGCTTTTAGGACAGTTGCAGCTATAATCTCAAAAACCGCCACTGCCTTGAGCAGAGCCTTATGTTACTATAACCACTTGTGCCTTTGAATCTTCACCTCACAACAATAACCTGACACAAAATTACACCTGCAGAACCACAAACAGTACTCGGACAGTGGATACTTGCTTTTAGGACAGTTGCAGCTATAATCTCAAAAACCGCCACTGCCCTGAGCAGAGCCTTACGTTACTATAACCACTTGTGCCTTTGAATCTTTACCAGTTGGTAGTGTGAATCACCTCAGATTGCAACACATCTCCCAGAATAAGCTTATCTATGTATTACATATGACTCTATCTATACTTTTGGATTGGTATTTACCGTGTTGACTATTTTAATAATCCTGGGACTGCATTTGATTTGGGTCTATAGTTCCTGCCACTTATCTCTTTTACATAATTGTTCTCACAATGTCTGCCAGGGGTCCTATGAAAAGTGATAAGATCCCCAGGTCTTCATCTGTCAATGCCTTCTTTAAAACAGCTCCAACCCCCAAAATGGCCACCATGGACAATCTAGAAGAGGGGGAGCAAGACACATCAGATAACGAGCAGGCTGACATAACTGAAGCATCCACATCGGTGACCAAAGCTGACTTGAAAAGCTTAGTTTCCAAGCAGGACATGGCTACAAATTTTGAGAAGCTGTGGAACAAAATTGACAATATGCATACGGCGATGACCAGCAGCCTATCTGAAATCAAAACTGAAATTGCTGAGCTTGGAGGACGGATGGACATTTTGGAAGAGCACACTGACATGATTGTTGAGGACATTACAAACGTCACCCAATCAATAGCCACTCACCACCAAGAATTAGCTGAAATCCAAGAAAAGCTAGAAGATTTGGAAAATAGGAGCAGGAGAAATAACATTAGACTGAATGGAGTACCAGAAAGTATCCTTAACAAAGATCTCCTCTCCTATGTAGCACAACTTTTTCACTCGGTGACGGCTGGGACCGAAGACTTCAATATGGGAATCGAGAGGGCGCATAGGGCTCTCAAACCTAAACCAAAGGAAGGTATGCCCCCTAGAGACATAATTATTAAAATGGCACTGTTCCAAGACAAAATTCTGCAGGCAGCACGCAAAAACCCTAATCTAAAATTTCAAGGCAATGCGGTTCAGTTTTATCAGGATCTTAGTGTCAGAACCCTTCAACGTAGAAGTGCCCTGAGACCATTGACACAGCAATTGAGGAAACACCAAATCCCTTACAAATGGGGTTTTCCTTTTGCTCTCTACATTAATAAGGACTCTAAAACAATCACTCTTAAAGATCCCTCAGACATCCCTGAAGTATGTCAAATTTTAGGGCTGGAAGCACCAAGCATGCCACCTGCTACCTCCTTGCAACAACCAATGAAACTAGCCAACCAAATATCAAAGCCGCAATGGTCAAAATCGACCAAGAGAAAACAAAAAACATGAAATTCCCATCTAAGACGGATCCTTTTCAAGCCTAAATAGAAAATGCAAACTGTTTATAGACAGACTCTAGGATTGGGCCAAGATTAGGGAGGCCTGGAGAGAGCAAGATGTCTTACACAGCTCCTCCTGACGCCACAACTTTATGTTGGAGAAGACTGATGTGGATTTAGTCTCTGGGACTTGACCATAATGTTTAAGTTTTTGCCATAGGACTGTTATTTGATTTTCACATAGCTCAATGTTGTTGAAATGACGACCCCCAATTTATTAAGACACATAGTTACTGTACTTAATGTTACTTTTTAATATGTTCATCTTTGTCCTTTTTTCTCTTCTTTTTTCTCTACCCTTTTCTATAAAAGAGAGAGTTGGAGGCCCGCATTCCTGTGTCCGATATGGAGAGACACTGTACAATTGTAACCTGTTCTTTTATGTATTTAAAGTAACTGTGAAAGTGATGCCGGTGCAGCTGGGACCCCTTGAGATAACGACTGAAGGGGCCAAAAGAGGTGGGATAACATACAAAGGGGTGGAGTACTTGCAGGGGTATCTGCGAGAAGAGGTAAGCGAACATTGCATAAATCTCACTTACAATGACTGGTGAGTTAACTATTATCACACATAATGTGAGGGGCCTAAACACAGATCATAAAAGGAGACTAGTGTTTAAACAATATTCCACACTTAAAGCTAACATACTATTTCTACAGGAAACACACTTTGTTACCCCTCAGCTCCCTTATTATTGGACTAAAAAATTCCCCACACACTTTCATGCCACTGCCAAATCGAAAAAGAGGGGAGTTTCAATTTTCATCCATCCTTCGGTTAACTACGTACATGAATCCACTGTAGCAGATGAAGACGGCAGATATTTAATTTTAAAGGGCCAGCTTGATAGCTTAGACATCATATTGTGCAATGTTTACGCGCCAAACGAACAGCAGCACACTTTCTTTGCGACTATCTCACAGCTAATTACTCAATGGTCGCAGACCAGAATAATCCTGGCGGGCGACTTTAACATTCCTATAACTCCACTAGACGGCCGCGAGGCGCAAGCTTTATCACACAAACAGGCGAGACGTAATAGAATAGTAAAGAACATTCAGACTTCACTTAGCTCACACTCCCTGACTCATGGCACACCCTAAACGGCAGAACAACCGATACTACATTCTACTCTGCGGCTCACAATACATATTCCCGACTTGACTATATATACATTAGCCAAGTTTTACAACCGACACTTCTGTCGTCTAGCATCTCTCCATGTGTATGGTCAGACCATTCTGTGGTGATACTTACCATCAACAGCCTGATAGACCCCAATAGAACCAGATCGTTGACATACGACTCCACACTACATAAAAAACCCCAGATACACTCTTCCACCCTGCAGCACTTAACTGACTTCTGGGACATTAACACAGGCACTACGGTCAACCCTACACAGGTATGGGCAGCTCACAAAGCGGTGATCAGGGGGACGCTTATAAAGGAAAAAGCAAATCACTCCAGAAAAACAAGACAAGAAATGTTGCAATTACATGCAGACATAGCACACTTAGAAAAAGACCATAGGCTGACGGGGAACCCGACCACATTAACCAAACTACAACAAAAGAGAGATTCGGTAGCTAAGATAATGAACTCTCAAGCTAGCAGAGAAATAATTAAATTAAAGGCTCAATATTTTATATATGCTAACAAGCCTGATAAATACTTGGCTCACAAACTTAGAGAAACCTTCAAAACGGCTAATATCCCAATTATTGAAAAGCTAAATGGCACAACCACCACTCACCCCCAAGAAATAGTAGACACTTTTGGGGACTTTTACGCAACACTGTATGATGGTAATAAAGTTATACATAACCCACTAGTGGAGACTCTCACACACAAAAATTGCTCCAGCTATCGCCCCATCTCCCTGATTAATCAGGATCTCAAAATTTTTGCTAAGATCCTTGCCAACAGATTGACACAAGTCTTACCCAAACTGATACATAAAGACCAGGTGGGATTCATTAAAGACAGGGAAGCCACGGATAGCGTTAGGCGAGTTATTGCCACCATACAACATTTATGCGACACACGGACGCCTTCTCTGCTTCTCTCGTTGGATGCGGAGAAGGCGTTCGATAGAGTAGACTGGGGATACATGATTAAAACCCTGGCGCAGATGAACTTCGAAGGCCCTTTCATAGACGCAATTAAAGCTATATATTCCGGCCCGTCGGCATATGTATCCTCCAATGGATATCGATCAAAACCCTTCCCAATACTAAATGGAACCAGACAGGGATGTCCGCTATCTCCCCTGTTGTTCGCGCTTTGCATCGAGCCCTTAGCGGCTAAGATAAGAGCCAACCCTGGTATAGAGGGAGTAAAAGTAGGGAATAAAGAGTACAAAATAAACCTCTTTGCGGACGACATACTACTCACCTTGACCAGACCCATGCGGTCATTGCCTAGTTTATACGAAACCCTTGGTGAATTCTCACTAATCTCAGGCTACCGCATTAATATCGATAAATGCGAGATGCTGTCGATCGAACTCCCTTCCCACACAAAGAAATTAATAGAAATAAACTTTGAACTACGAGAGGCTAAACACTCTATGAAATACTTGGGGGTGGGGGTGACCACCCAGACACAACACCTGTACAAAACTAACTACTTACCACTTTACAAAGCTATTAGGAAAGACCTCCAATCCTGGAGTAAACATGGTTTCTCTTGGATGGGGAGGATGTCGGCAGTAAAGATGACTATCCTTCTCCGTCTGCTTTACCTTTTTAGAGCCTTGCCCATACGCATTGTCTACCCTGACTTAGAGAAAATTCAAACCGAACTGTTGACATTTATCCGTGGTAAGAAAATGGCTAGAATAGCTAGGAAAACCATGACCACACACAGACACCTGGGGGGCCTGGGTATACCCAACCTGATTGATTATTATAAAGCGGCTCGACTTGCACAGGACACATTGATTCTCAGGGCCAAAGACGAAGCCCTCTGGGTACAATTAGAATCAGACATAAGGGGGGGAGACGGAGTTGACGCTATACTATGGGAACGTAAAGGCGACTCTAGAGAACACAAAAAGCAATTATCGATTATAAGCGAGACCACCCAACATATTTGGAATGACTTAGCTCACAGGAAGGGTCTCTGCCCTGGGAACTCTATACTACAGCCTATTAGATATCTCCTACACGGAGAAGCTCGGAGAGAGGTTAAAAAATGGGAGAATAAGGGACTATACCGGGTGGCAGACCTCTTAACGCAAAACAAAGCAATATCCCAAGCCCAACTAAACGAGAAAATTTCCCCTGACACAATACACTGGTATTTGTACCTTCAACTCACATCATTGCTACGCGCGTTCTTGCAGCTACCACTACCTAGAAGCAAATCCGTTCTAGATCACATTTGTAACGCACCATCCAGACCGAAACATTCCATCACTAGAATATATTTAGAAATACAAAAGCCAAAACCTGAGACCAAAACAACACTTATGCACAAGTGGGAAACAGACCTTGAGGTCCAACGAGACCCAACTGACTGGCAAACAAATTTTATATCGGCCACTAGAGGCTTATTAAGTGCAGACCTGAGAGAAAATACCCTGAAGACGATATTCAGATGGTACCTAACACCCCTTAGAACAGCACATATGACGCAAACTAACTCAGGGCTATGTTATAGAGGTTGTGGGGAAATGGGCACATACCGGCATATGTACTGGGACTGTGCTGAGATTCAGGCACTGTGGCAGTCTCTGTCATCCTTGCTTAGTCACCTACTAGATGAACAGATACAGATCAACATAGGTCAGGCATTAATTCACGAGCGGATACCCAAATACTACAAGCCGATAAACACATTCATCAGAATTTTGTGCACGACATTGAGAACATGCATAGCAAAACACTGGAAGGTAGGCGCTCCAACATGGCAGGAATTCAAATGTAGAACTCAACATATATACAATATGTACGACCAGGCTGCATGGGTACTGGGCACTAAAGCAACCAATGATGAAATTTGGTTCTACTGGAACTATAGGTCGGGTCTCAGCTGCACACCATGACAACAAACGGCTCACTCATAGCGCTCCACTTGGGGGGCAGAAGTCCCCCTTAGGTGGCTTACCCTGTGTATTAGGATTTAAGATACTATCAGAGTCTCTCTATGTCTCTTAACTCTGACCTTCTCTTTCCCGCTCTCTTCCCCTGTTAGTCCTTTCTTTCTATTTTTTTTTTATTTTATCTCTTTTTCCTGAATATACTGATTAGAAGCAAAGGAAAATGTATTCTCCCCTATAAACTATCTTGTTTGAATAAACCACAAGCAGAACAATGGGGAATGAGGCGAAAAGCAAACCTCAAATTTATTTACTTTATAGGTCTTCATTATTAGGTAAATTGTACAATCAATGATAAAGTTAGATCTTATATTTAAGCACCTGTCGTATGTTGGTGCGGTTGCATGTTTGCATCTACCCTTCTTTGTATTACTGCGTTTTAATTGTTCTTCTTCTTTTCACAAACAATAAAAATGATTTAAACATAAATATTGATCAAGTAGTTTTTTGTTTTTTATACAGCCTGATAAAACTGCACTGCTGAGTAACACGTTGCTGTAATTGTGTTATACAATAAAGTGAGCACAAATGTTTTTATACTCTACTTGCTCCAGTTTATTTTCATTTTTATTTCCAATATATCTTCCTCACTGAGGATTGAATCAAGTGTATCTGACTGCCGGGTATTTACTATTACCACGCTCTGTCTGCTTGCATAACTTTGCACTTTTTTGTGTGACCGTTTTTTTCCCCCCTTGGTCCCTGTGATTGGTTCCTGAGGATACGTGGCAGACGCACAATATTGGTTTTACCTGTATGAGTCTAATGGGCGACTCCATTGGCCCCGTCTTGTCCTGCTAGGCACTCCAGTTGTGCCGCTTTATCTTGTGAGTAGCCACCTGAAGGGGATCCTTTCTATACTTACCTTCACTATAAGGTTTCTGAAACAATACTACTCTATGTGGCGCCTCTCCCTTTCTTTTCAGGAACTCAATATTTCAATATAAGACCAGCACATCCCAGCACTGATCTGTGAGAATTCTAGGTAGCATTTTTTAAACCAAAATGTGAAGGTTACTTAAAGGGACAATAAAATTAAAGGACATTTCTGTTGTGCTGCTATAGAATAACACATAAAAAAAATGTGATCTGATGGGTGAACGGATTATTGCACCAGTGCTCTAGTTAAAGTGAATGTAAAGTTTATTGAATGTGTGCCCGGTTTTTTAAAATCCTATTAAAAATAGGGGCACTTTCATTCATCAAACTTTACATTTCACTGGTTTTGTTAAAATACTTACCTTTTCTTCTTGAAAGCCACTCCAGCGCTTCCCCCGCACGTCGCAAGTCTCTTCATACATCAGCAATGACGAATCCGGCTGCCTCCAATTATTTTGTGGACTCAGGCAATGTTTGCTCTGGGGGTGGAAGCCATGATTGGAGGTAGCCGGATTCGTCATTGGTGACGTATGAAGAGACGGGCGGGGGAAGCGCTGGAGCGGCTTTCAAGAAGAAAAGACAAGTATTTTAACAAAACCAGTGAAATGTAAAGTTTAACGAATGTGTGTCTGGTTTTTAAAAATCCTGTTAAAAACAGGGGCACTTTCATTCATCAAACTTCACATTCACTTTAAGATATAATAAATATGTGGCCTGTTAAGTGTGCTGAGATTTGGAGTTGTGAAACACTGCTTTAAGGCATTATGCAGTTTTTAAACCACATGAATGAAAGGAACTTCTGTCATTTTTAATCTGCTGACAATGTTTTCTGCAATTTTTAGCAATCTTGTATTTTATTAGGCTCATGGCAAACCAAGACTTTTTATGGGAAGTATTTCTTATTTCCCTTCATATGGGTAAAAGTTCTAGGTGTGATTTAAAGGGACAGTCAACCCCAGAATATTTGTTGTTTAAAAAGATAGATAATCCTTTTATTACCCATTCCCCCAGTTTTGCATAATCAACCCAGTTATAATATTACACATTTTACCTCAGTTCTTTTGACAGACTTGCATTTTAGCCAATCAGTGCTCACTCCTAGGTTACTTCACGTGCGTGAGCTCAATGTTTTCTATATGAAACGCATGAACTAACGCCCTCTAGTGGTGAAAAACTGTTAAAATGCATTCAGATTAGAGGCGGCCTTCAAGGTCTAAGAAATTAGCATATGAACCTCCTAGGTTTAGCTTTCATCTAAGAATATGAAGAGAACAAAGCAAAATTGGTGATAAAAGTAAGTTGTTTAAAATGACATGCCCTATTCGAAGCATGAACGTTTATTTTGGACTTGACGGTCCCTTTAAATCTGGTGCTTTGGTTTTATAACTGAATTACATATATTTTTTTTTCTCTCTTTCTTGTAACAGGTAATTTAAAAAATTCTAATTTATACCCATGGTCACGTGTTCCATTTAATTTAACCCCTATTTAACATAAAATGTCATTATTTAACGTGAGAGGTAAACATTCTGTAATTATAAGACATTTTCTATTGTGTTGCTATAGAATAACATCAGTTAAGTCTTAATAATTTTAAAATAAATTAACTTGATTAAAGGGACAGTCTACACCAGAATTTTTATTGTTTTAAAAGATAGATAATCCCTTTATTACCCATTTCCCAGTTATGCATAACTAACACATTTATAATAATATACTTTTAATCTCTGTGATTATCTTGTATCTAAGCCTCTGCAAACTGCCCCTTTTTTCAGTTTTTTTGACAGACTTGCAGTCTAGCCAATCAGTGCCTGCTGCCAGATAACTTCTCGTGCACGAGCACAGTGTTATCTATATGAAATACGTCAACTAACACCCTCTAGTGGTGAAAAACTGTTAAAATGCAATCTGAAAGAGGTGGGCTTCAAGGTCTAAGAAATTAGCATATGAACCTCCTAGGTTAAGCTTTCAACTAAGAATACCAAGAGAACAAAGCAAAATTGGTGATAAAAGTAAATTGGAAAATTGTTTAAAATTACATGCTCTATCTGAATCATGAAAGTTTATTTTGGCCTAGACTGTCCCTTTAATACAGATAAGCTCCAGCCACCATTTGCCTTATTTGGAGGAGACAATCTGGTCTTTATTCTGCAGACAACAGTTAACCACTGTTGTAAAGTTAGTATAAAGTGAATTATTTTGCAGTTGTTATCCATTAAAGCCAATTAGGGACAGATACAAGGTCTTAGTTAGAAATTGCAATATATTTTCATTATTTATTTTCATGTACTTTAGCTCTGAAAATAGAGCAAAGTTGTTTCGTTATGAATAACTAAACATTTTATATTTAATAAAAATTCAAGGTGTACTGTCCCTTCAATGTAGTAAGCAGTGATATTTATGTTATAACCGACACATTGTCTTAAAAAATACTTTGTACCACTTGGAGCTTAAAGGGACACTGAACCCATATTGTTTCTTTCATGATTCAGATAGAGCATACAATTTTAAGCTACTTTCTAATTTACTCTTATCAATTTTTCTTCGTTCTCTTGCTATCTTTATTTAAAAAAGAAGGCATCTTCGCTAAGGAGCCAGCCAATTTTTGGTTGAGAACACTGGACAGCACTTGTTTATTGGTGGGTGAATTTATTCACCAATCGGCAAGAACAACCCAGATTCTTCACCAAAAATGGGCCGGCTTCTAAACTTACATTCTTGCTTTTCAAATAAAGATACAAAGAAAATGAAGAAAATTTGATAATAGGAGTAAATTAGAAAGTTGCTTGGAATTGCATACTCGAGCTATATCACAAAATAAAAAATTGGGTTCAGTGTCCCTTTAAAGGGACATGTTACTTGATGTTGAAACATTTGAAAGTAATGCTGCATAGTTGTAAAAAGCTGACTAGAAAAAGGAAGATATTAACCTCAAAATTTCCTAAGTATTCACACCCCACTGTAAAGAGACTTTAAGCAGCTAATCAGGATGCTAGTTCCTGGACTTGAGAGGAAGTGTGCATCTGGCATATGCAGGCACAGTCATGTTGTTTTCCTATTCAGTTTAAAGGGATACTGAACCCACATTTTTTATTTCATAATTCAAATAGAGCATGCAATTTTAAGCAACTTTCTATTTTTCTCCAATTATCCATTTTTCTTCATTCTCTCTGTATCTTTATTTGAAAAAGCAGGAATGTAAGCTTTGGAGCCAGCCCATTTTTGGTTCAGCTGTTTGATGGTTACATTTATCCACCAATCGGCAAGCGCTACCCAGGTGCTGAACCAAAGATGGGCCGGCTCGTAAGCTTACATTCCTGATTTTTCAAATAAAGATACAGAGAGAATGAAGAAAAATAGATAATTGGAGAAAATTAGAGCATGTAATTTTAAGCAACTTTTTATCTGAATTATGAAATAAAAATGTGAGTTCAGTATCCCTGGATGTTTACTATAAAATCTCAGCAAAGCAATGCAGCTGAAATATAAATGTTTACCCTTACTCTGGTGAGCTGAAGAAATTGTGAGGTAAAATATCTTCAATTTTTACATAGAGATGTTGAGGTGAGATTTTCTTTACAGTTATTCTGCATCGCTTTCAAGTGATTTAGCAAATGAGTATTATGTCCCTTTAGTAGAGCTTCCACCAGTCTCCCCTCTCATGCCACCTGTTTAACCACCCTGAATGTGCTAACGTTGGTTATATCTGTGTTACAACCTGAGATGAGTGGATTTCTTTTTTTTGAACCAGATGTTTCTGTCCTGAAAAAAAACCTACTTTGTTTTCATTAGTGGAGGCTTGTCCCTACTTGCCAATCGAGCTGTGGGAATTATCCTTATTGGATGGTGAGCAATTGGGACTTGAGCATTACTGGTGCACAAACATGTAGTTGAATATTTAGTTTAAAAGCTATTACTTTACACGTTGTATTCAAATGTGTTAGGCTCTGAAGGTCCTGGCAGCTTCTTTTACACTGATCAGAGCAAGAGAATTCCAGCCGTGGTCATCACATTGTGATAAAGACATAGTCAAAACACTCTGTTGTTCATTTCTGTCGGCTATCAGTGCTCTTAATCTTTCTGTGCCAGACAAAATAATTCTCAGATCATCACTAGTATGAATCCACATAGCCACTTATGAACTGTTAATTGCAATCTAAATAAATAGTTTTTCTGCTCAGGGAGTCTAAAAAGAATATTTTAAACAAATGATGTTACTTTCACCTGTAATATGGTTAATGAAAAAGTCAGATATAGCTCCCGACAAAACATTCCCTGACTGCACTAAAATGTTTTGTCACAGATTTTTTTTTTTTTAAATAACAAAACAGGGCTATTGTATTTAAACGGAACTCAAAAGCACTTTGACAGCACAGTACCAAACCGTATGCCCCTGGAAATGGGGTAACTGCAGTCACCCCACTCACGTCAGTAAACATAAGTCCACAGCACCCAAATATAAACAATCTGAAAGGGACATGAAACCCAGATTTTTTTTCTTTCATGATTAAGAAAGAGCATGCAATTTTAATCAACTTTTCAATTTACTGTATCTAATTTGCTTCATTCTTTTGATATTCTTTGTTGAAAAGCATTTCTAAATAGGCTCAGTAGCTGCTAATTGGTGACTGCACATAGATGCCTTGTGCGATTGGCTCAACCATGTGCATTTATATTTTTTCAACAAACGATATCTAAAGAATGAAGCAAATTAGATAATAGAAGAGAAATGGAATGTTGTTTAAAATCTTGGGTTTCATATTCCTTTAAGTTTAATGCATCTTAAAGCAATGCTTCGGGCACTGATTAAGGGTGAGTAGCCCAAAACGTTGCTTGTTTTGCTGTGCCTTGCTTGAAGATGCACTAATAAACTTAAGATTGTTGATATCTGGGTGCTGTGGACTTTTGTTGGTTTACTGTAAAGGACGACTAAATGCAGCAGAATTGCATAATTAACGGAAAGCAAAGTCAAAATGTAACTTAAGTGGCTTGGATAGAGCATGACATTTTAAACAACTTTCCTATTTACGTCTATCAATTTTGCTTAGGTCCCTTGGTATCCTCTGTTATGGAGTAATCCAATGGGAGCTCAGGAGCGTGCACATTTCATTAGCCAGCAAGGAAGATTTTTTGCAGTTATGTTTATAGCAATGTTATACAAACACTGCTGCTAAAGGCACATGCATGCTCCTGAGTTCCTGTCAGCATACCTAGTGTTACTCTTCAACAGAGTATACCAAAAGAACAAAGTAAATTTGAGAATTTAAGTAAATCGGAAAGTTGTCAAAAATTGATAGTTTTATCTAAATCATTGTTTGTGACTTATCTGTGCCTTTAAAGGGACATTATACACTCATTTTTTCTTTGCATAAATGTTTTGTAGATGATCTATTTATATAGCCCATAAAGTTTTTTTTTTTTTTAAAATAACATTGCTCTAATTTTCAGACTCCTAACCAAGCCCCAAAGTTTTATGAGAATACTGTCAGCTACCTTCTCCAGCTTGCTCCTGTTGGTGTAAAGGGTCTTTTCATATGCAAAAGAAGGGGGAGGGGGGAGTGTTATTTTATTTTTATATCAGTATCTGTGCATCTTATTCTTTATAGTAGTGTCTATTACATGCAGTTATATGAAAATGAGTGTATACTGTCCCTTTAAGTAATTCACTGTAGAATTAGAACTCTAGGATCATCTGTCATATAGCACACCTGTGCAATTCATTTTTAAACCAATTCAATACGCAAAAACCTATAAGAAACGGACATCATACAAAAACAGCAGTAAAAATGGCTATAACCTACAGGTGCGCACAAATAGCTGTCTGCTCTGTAGGAGACGGTGGCCCTTGTTTGTACTAG
The DNA here is from genome assembly GCF_027579735.1 of Bombina bombina. NCBI lineage: Eukaryota > Metazoa > Chordata > Amphibia > Anura > Bombinatoridae > Bombina > Bombina bombina. Next base: position 806,375,527 of record NC_069503.1, read on the forward strand.
AAGCACAAGTGACTCCTCTGCTCTCGCTAGGAGGCTGTTGATGACCATTAACTATGATCACCTGCCCCACATGAAACCAGGTTGTTTCTCGTGGTGTTGGAGAGGGTGACTACAGAGCTCCTATCTCTCCCTCTGATTCAATTAGTATGAGGCCCTCTCATGTGAAAGGATATTCCCCCTGCAGTATTTGATTAGAAAGAGGGACACTTTTAGAGCGCATATTGCCCCCATAAAACAGAGGAGCATGAGACCACAATCTGGGAACTTGGGAGAATACGCTTTGCAATAAGTGGTATCATAAACACCTGTTATTAGTAGATGATTACTATTGTCTACTAAGTAATTTTTACGGTACTCTGGGGTTCAAAAGGAACCATACCAACCCCAATAAGCTATAGAATGGGGCAAGTGACCACTCTTTTGAAAGAAGAGAGGTCCCAATTTCAAATTAGGTCACATGACCAGTTGGCCATCAGCTGATAACAAGTGAAACAGTGATCACCTGTAATATCAGGCAGCAGATGGGGGCATGGTCCTGTGCCATCTGCACGTAGCTCTATTTGTAGTTTTTTTGGCCTTTATTACCCATCACCACAGAAAATATCATAAGACCCCTCATTTGAAAGAGGGCTTTCATGTCCTTATAACTGTCAAGTGAGGATCATAGTAGTAATCACCTGAAATTCTATTATTTATACAGCCTATGTATGTCATGTTGTGGTTTTTTTTGGTTACACTGAGTGAGTTTGGACAGGGTTGAGTAACCTCTTTGGGAAATCAGAATTTTGTTTAATTTTAACTGCTTCTGTGCGAGTGACAAGAACAGGTCACCATGCAAATGTATGCCTGTGAGCGCAGGGAAACCAATTCTCATCACGCACGCCGATCATAGCATCGGACCAGCGATTCCCCACACTGCAGCCCGATTGGTGGTGGTAATAGTAGAAGGCACTTCCAGAGCTACATGGAAAGCATACGTGGTGACCACACTGTGACAGGCAGGCAAGGGAGCTGGATGGGGGGTGGCTGTTAAAACCCTTCAATCTCAGGTACTAGCCACAGCCCTCCAAGACTCGAATCGCCTGCTCTTTCATACGGCAGTTATTTTGGAAAGCAATAAGCACTCATCTTTTTTAAAAAGTCAAACCACAACACAGGGTTTTGCTGGGCCTACTGAATATCATTGTGTGGGTCACTCACATTAGAGTTTAAATGTAAGTAGCTCAAAACTAGCATAGCACTGAAGGGTTAAACATATCTAATACTTTCCTTCATAGTTTGGTATTTTATACGTAATCATTTATCTATTTAATTTGCAAGATGGTGCTGACAAAAATAATACATTTTATCTGCTCATTTTCAGGTATTTTTATTGGATAAAGTAAGCCTAAAATTCTATATTTTGTATTTCTTTGGGAAGGTGAATGAATTCTAAATGTGGGACCTTAAAATGTGTATGAAATATTTAGGAAATAATAGTTTACCAGATATGCCATAGAGTATGACACAAAATTATGCATTTCATATGGTGGTTTTCTTACATTAACTTTTGTTTGCACAAATATTTTATTATCTAAAAGTGGTCGTTCTGCTGATCAACTACCTCACAGGAAAGCAAAACAAAAAAAAAACAACCTAAAAATTGATGTATAAATGTAATGTGCGCCAAACAACGACAAACACAGGAGTATAAATTGGCTTAAACAAATTTGATTCTTCCCCTTTAAGGAGTTAAACCTTGTTTAGAATCAGACTCCGGGTAATGGGAGTGATTTGGAGCATATGCATGTATGCCTGCTAATTTGTTCACAGCTGTATCCTCATCTGCAACGGCATGGGAGCACAATACTACCAACATGTGCCAGATTACAAGTGGAGCGCAAAGGTTTGTGTGCGAGCAGTATTGGGTTTTTGCGTTTGTGCACAAGTTAAATTGCACTCATATTACAAGTTATTATTATTTTGCTGCTTACCAAGTTCTGTTGAGTTACAATCATGTGCAAACGTTCTTTTAATTATTTCTACATAAAAATGATACTGCAGCTACTTGTTATTTATTTTCTATTTACCAAACAATCAACTATAGGAGTATTACATAATGCAAATTCAAAATTCCATTATTTTATAGAGACGTTTTCCTCAATGAATTGCTTTATTTTTTTTTAGGGTTTTGGAATTCTGCAAGCATTTAAATAGGATAAAGACAAACTAATAGTGTTGAATGTTGTTGCCAGTGTGAGCTCGTGACATTTTACAAAAAAAGGGCCTTCTTAATGAGGCCAGTCAAACTGGGAAGAAGTCCTAGATGGTTTCCTTGTTCACAAACTTTGGTGCAGATTTTAACTCTCCTACATGGGGCAAATTTTAGTGCACAGAGGCGACTTGATTCATGAATTTGGTGTTCCAGATATTTCCTTTTCAATTTGTTTGCAGGTGCAACTTGCAATGTTAGACATGTAATGCTTGTTGTTTGTGTCACTTATCAAGGATCCTTAAGATGTATTGTTCATCTCCTTTGTCTCTTTTTCTCCAGGGGAGCTTCACTGCTGATGATTTCTCTCTTGCTAAATGCTTCCTTCCAACGGAGAACACAATTATCAATGTCTATAGTATGGGAATTGTACTTCTCATGATTTATGTAGCAGCTTACATCTGGCAAGTTACCTATGGGAGAAAGTTCCTGGCAAAAAAGCACAAGCCAGGGTGATGTAGTAAAAAAGGCACTAAAAAAAACCACACTTCATCCACAACTTGTAATGGGACACCAGATGTGAAATTAGCCCCAAAGCGAACACCTTGCAAGTTTTTTGTTTTCTAGAATAGACCAGTACATTTTACCAAATATATATTTATTAAATGATGTACCTGTACAATATGTGACTTATCTATAAGGAGAAAAAAAAACTTCATTGATTTATAGCCTTACCACTTGTTTGCACGAGGTTTAAATGTCCTACAGTGCTGACCACATGAGTGTGCAATATGCCTTGTCTTTAGGTCTCTGCTAGTGTAAAACCTTCTACTAAAGGGTTCATTTTTCTACATTCATATCAAACAACATTTTGTAATAAAAGGTCCAAACTTTGTTATTTTATAATGAAATTAATAAATGATGATTGTAATTTTTTTTGTCTGTTTTTGAATTTGTTTAAAAAAAATTTACACTCTCACTAATACATGTGAGCAAATTATTTTTTTTACATTAATTTGTATTCTAGAAAAGTAAAATAAACAAAATTAAGATGCCAAAGGAAAATGTGTGAAAAATAAACAAATATAGCTCTTTTGTAAAGTTTTCACTGGACTTTTGTAAGGTTGTACTACCAGCAGGAGCTGGCTGTTTTACATGGGGGCTTTATAGAAGTAAACATAGTATATAAGGTATAACCACAGTACTAGTGTGACTTACAATACTGTGCAGGCCATTCCAGCACATGCACACTAAATCCATAGCTGTCTACCAAAGTATCAGACCAAGCTATTTATCTTTTGGGAGCCATCTACAATCTAGTCCATAGAACTTTTTTAACTATATGAAAGAGCTAGAGAAATCGTTTATGAAGCTCAGTAATGAAGAATTCTCTTGTACAACGTGTGAGAAAATAGTCACAATGTGTCAATTTTAGTGCTCAAGGCCTGCAATGTATTGTGTTGTACCTTCTAACACAAGCTGTCTTTAGAAGGAGACAACATTTAGATATTAATGCCACTGAACAAGTCTGAAGTAGCCTAATAAGATTTCTCTTAATTGCTTATTGCAACTGTGATTTTAGACATTGCACATAGGAAAATCTATACTCACATACATAAAACACCGAAGTATAAAATATAAAGCAGTGTAATAATTACTAAAAAGGACATGCCTTATTGCTACAGCAGTTCTTGCTTTGTATATTTATATTATATATATATTTATATATATAGTATTGTACCACAACTTCTTTAGAGAACATTTGCATAAATTATTCAAGTTTGAGAAATATTCACACATTTAAATTCTACAATATTTAAAATAAACCAACTTTCTAATGTGTCTCTTTATTAAAAGAGAAATAAAAATGTCATCTTGTAATTTTATCAGGCTAGACATAAAGGTTTCCACCTTATTCCCCACCCCCAACCCTTTGTCGTGCTACTGTCTTGCACAATAAAAAGCAGCTGCTGTTACAAAGGTAGACGATCCTTAACTAGCGGTGCTGTCGTTTGTTTTGTTTTTTTCTTATAACATTGACAATATCTTTGTGATGTTCTATGAATGATTAAAGAATTATCAAAGGTTTCTAATAATAAACAATAAAAAAAATGATTCTTGGTTCCCACTGAAACACCACTAAGTTGCAAATGTGGACATAAAAATGGATTTCAATGTTTTTAAAGCTGAGAATCCCACTCCTTCCCTCCTCGCCTGTACATAAAAAAATAGAGGGAAAAAAAGGCATGTTTGCTGCAATTGGTCACTGTAGGACCTTTCTTGTAAAGGTAAGTGGTTAATTTGCATAATTTATACTTTTTTTTTTTCTTTTTTTTTGTACTAAAGAGCATTTCCTTCTTTTATATAAACCAGAAAAAAAAAACTAAATTCTACAGATAGTTCTTACCCACAGTCACAGCTGCAGGTAAGTTTGACATCAAGCTGTACAGCGCAATCAAAAACATACTTACATCTTAGCTCATTTTACAGGTACAGCCATAATCAAGGCACGAAGATCTTCTACAAGTATTTTTTTTTTTTCAATAAAGTTGTACAAAATAATATTACATTTTACATCTGTACAGTATAATAAACCAGCAGTTAAAACAAAATCAAAAGGAAAAAAAAAAAATGAAGCTATATAGGAGTAATGTCCATTAATGATCTAAGGCTAAAAAGATCATTTGTGGACAGAATGTATAATATAAGTAAGGGTGGTCATTTTTTTTCTTTTCTTTTTCTGCCTTGATGTGTGAGGCCGAAAGCAGCTGCAATTTGAATGCCTGAGGTGTGCAGAAACATTTAGCCACAAAACACCATTAAAAAAAGGAAGTAAAAAATAAAAATGTAGATCTATACTTGCTCCATCATTACCTACCCTATATACTCATTCAGGAACATTCGTTTATCTCCCCAGAGTTGTCAGGAAATGGCTTGAAAATCAGTGCTCTGCAGTGTTTCCCAGGTCATTTCATACGCACCTCAAGGTGATGAGAAGCACAGGTCACTTTATGTATTGACCTGCAACTCCACAATGGTAAAAAACGGTGACATTAATAAATATTTATGGTGCTTCTGCTACATTGTATGTATAATTCCTCAACAGTATTTTTTTTTTAACCTGATACAAAGTGCATTATTCTTGTTTTTGTTTTGTTCTCCATCAAGTACTCTTCAGTGTCAACGTTAACAAAAACTATCTAGAACAAAACAAAGCAAAAAATAAATAAATAAAAAATAATAATGAAACCACACAGGGATAGGTCTGAGAATAGTGCCATCAAACAGATGGGGACACATTACAGCAAAAGAACAAAAGCAGCCTAAGGCTTAGTGGAATTATATTAACCGTTTATGTTCTATGAGCCACTTAAATTGATTTTTTTTATATTTTTCGCATTCTCTGCTGGAGTGGTCAGTGCAATACTCTCCATTAGGGAAAGAGTTACGCTAGTGCTTCTCATTTGAATCCTACACAAAGAGTGACTTATGTTTTTTTCTGGGGCGTAAAGCATTAGGATACCATTTATTTCTGTGGTAAATAAGTTGATAAAATATTTTGCTGTCAATATAAATTTGGCCAAGAAATAAAAGCAGCATTGTCCAGCTATGTTTTGCAAGATGTTACAAGCACAAATTGCTATAAGATATAAGGGGCATTCTAGTGCTAGAATTGTGCACCAACTCTTATGAGTTTAAACCTTGTTAAAGGGGTTAAACACATTGTTAAAGTAAAGCTTGGGGCTGCAGAGAACTGCTTTTCCCAAGCAGGAAGCAGCTGGTAAGCCAATCAGTAGACGTATTTGCACAGCCCTGCCAATCAGCAGCTGCAGTTCTAAACAGGAATTTAACTGTGTATAACCGTTTTGCGTGGTCTAAGCACACCGAGATGGAGCCACAATAGTGCAAAAATGACATGCTCTAGCAAAAAGAGCCTGTAATTATTGCACTAGATTGTTCCCTAAATTAGACTATATTTAGCAAACACACAGCAGAGAATTTACTTATGGTTCAGCATATTATAAAAGCTATATACGTGATCTGAGTGAATAGACCAAACCGGATTGGGATAGTGGAATGGTATACACATTGTCTGAGTAGTAGAACTAAAGAAACCTATACAGTGTTCCTCCCTTTTAAAGACATAAAATAATGTAACAAAAAAGTATTGATTAAAATAAAAAATATAATTGTGTTATAGGATTGTGCCCTTTTTTATATTAAAAAGTTGCCAACTATTGAAGCTTCATAGTGGAAGTGTTGCAGTATCTGAGTGTTACTACAATGTTCTAGCTGAGAAAATGTCCTTAAAAAATGTTTAATGAAAAAAAATGTGACTGAGACAACAAATATAGATTGCAGTGGTACCAAAAATATAAATTTTAAGCCACTGCATGGCAGAGAGCTGTTAAAGGGACAATTTGTTTATACATACATAGTATATATCAATAATAAAGTACTGACTTGCTAACATCTGCATATAAAATAAATGCATTAAAAGCATTTTAACCTCCTTATTAGTGAAATGTGCAGAATTTTGCAAATAAAGTATAAAACCATGGAGAGTATGTTTATGTCTTCCATGATAGGGCTAGCAGTAAATAAATGTGTGCACTATTGTAAGCAATCACTGTGTTTGCCTACACTGTATTTGCCAGGTCAAACAATTTGATATTATGGTTAAGTTGCTCATGCACGGACAGCTATAAGGAACACAGACCGCAAATAATTAAACATTTTTGCATTATCACTGTCCAATACAGCTGTGGTTGAAACTAGATTTATCATTGGCCTACCTGATTGGTTGTAGGCTCGCTCATTTGAGCCTGCAATGGATTAAACCACTACTTAATAAACCCTCTCCTTTAATTTAGAGTTAGTGGATGAAAATCACCACAGACTCATTGAACCGGGGTGCTTGACCAACCCCTAACCAATTGTGCGACGGCAGGGGGCGGCATTGCAGGAGCGGTCGCTTGTGCAATGGTAAATATGGGGAACAAATGCGCCCCACAATTTGCGATGAAATGCAGACAGGTTTACAACATATGAACCTTGGACATCCACAAATTGACAAGTCTAGCCATGTGCATGCTTTCAGAAGCTATGGAATAAGTACATATCGCAATGTTTGCAGTGATTAGTTTGGGTACAAAGATGGGAAACGCCCACTACATTTGGGAATCAACATACGGGGGGGGGGGGGGGGGGCTAATTGTTGGTTTTACCTATTACTGGATATTTGATGAATAAGGGAATTTGTTGGTTGAATTACAACATTTGAAAGTGCAATGCATTAAATTACTTTTTTTTGGTATTGATCAACTAGTATAAACATAATGAATTGGAAGTACTTGATTGATGATAATAATAATAATAAAAGATTAATTTTGTCTGTTAACTGTTGCTATACATCACAATCTATACACCATCAGGGTATTGGACTAATACTCTAACTTATTTAATTTTGGAATCTATCAATAAAATCAAGTGGAAGCTCCAATGAATTTACATGTACATTTGCAAACCCCAAACCTGAGCATTTCATTATACATAACTCAGTCCTGTATTTGTAAAATGGTAGAACTGTGTACTGAAGATTCTAGTAAAAACACAGTTCCATTTGCTTGTGTTTCAGTTGACTTTGCTATTTATTTGAACTATCTTGGCATTTCCATATCAAACTACTATAGTAGAATTTATATGAAAAATAAAAGATATAAATTACTGGAATTAAATAGCAAAGATGCTTAAAGTGCCTTAGAAAAACAAAACCCCATTAGAAAAATACTTCAGGGCACAGCCTATCACTAGCCCATTATTAATATAGTAATAGTTCCCTGCATTTTAGAGCAGTGTTATAATCTTAACTATAAAAATGCATTAGTTTAGAATATTATAAAGAGGCATTGCCTACTGTTTAGTTGTATCTTGTTTGAGAAGCGTACTGTTGGTAGTCATTAAAAGGTCACATAATATAGCGCTAGCTAGTTCATTTGTTACTTTGAAAGAAACTAACGTAACACAGAACCTTGAAGTTAGAGAACTAAAAAAAACATAGACAAGATAAATCTGAACAAATTCATAAAATATCCACTCACTCTCCATGAAATGACTAATTACATAATGTGTGTGTGTGTGTGTGTATATATATATATATATATATATATATATATATATATATATATATATATATATATATATATATATATATATATATATATATATATATATATTCATATATATATATATATTCTAACAATGCCTTAAAGGCTTGAGGGGGTGAGTTTAATTTATCTCTTGTTTTTTTAAGTGTTTGTGAACATGTCATTTTGGAAGGGACTGCAAGTTTTAAGAATTTCCTATTCTGTTCCTTTAAAATGGAACAAATGTCTAATTAATATAATCCTTAAGGGAATGTGCAGGAAAAAAACATGCCTTTGTGATACCATCGTTTAAGAGAATAATCAGGCACTTATAACATGCCAAACCATAAGCAAACGTGGGCTTGTTTTAGTCACTGTAACCTGGACTGCCAAAGCCAAACAAAATGCACTGGATGTGTAGCACTGGCATTGTGGAATGGTAAAAAAGTGGCTTAGGAAAATATGAGGACAAAATCTGCCCCCTCTCTACTAAAAGAAATAAAAAAAAAAAAGGAAAAAAACATGCCAACAAGTTAAAAAATAAATAAAAAAATAGGTGTGCGCTGTAGAGTTGTCCCACCCTGTGTGGAGCAATACAGAGAAAAACAGGCAGAAAAAGTAGCAATGGATTTAAAACCACAGGCTCCACGGTGATTACATTTACAAGAGTTCATATTGGCGGAGGTGCATTCTCTGGATGATGTCTCGACAGTCATTGAAAACTCTGCGAATGTTCTCTGTGTCCACGGCACAAGTAAAGTGTGGGTAGCAGTAATGTCTGTTGTCAACGCTCGCTGTGCTTATCCGCTGCATGAGAGAAAACAACATCATTAAAATGTGTTCGAAAGTAGAGAAAACATTTGTATCTATGTAATATACATTATCTTGGATTGTTGAGAAGCATTCACTGTAAAATTGCATGTGGTATAAATCTGACAATATTTAGCACTAATTTCACAAATATATTCAAGTGGTCTATAACAAGTAATATTACATTACACAGACATGGCGAGTCAGAACATGGTCTATGAATTAAGGGCCATAATAGTCAAAAAAAAAATTACAGTCTCTAATTTGTTAGACAATTTCATTGTTAGCTCCACACTACTGAGTGTTTAACCCCTTAGTGACCAAAGCATTTTTATATTTTATTGCCGTAAGGACCAGGGCTGTTTTCACATTTCTGCTGTGTTTGTCTGTAATTTTCCTCTTACTCATTTACTGTACCCACACATATTATACAATTTTTCTCGCCATTAAATAGACTTTCTAAAGATACCATTATTTTCATCATATCTTATAATTTACTATAAATTTTTTTGATAAAATATGATGAAAAAAATATTTTTTTTTTCTAACTTTGACCCCCAAAATCTCTTACACATCTACAACCAGCAAACAACTCCCAAGCTAAATAGTTTCTAAATTTTTTCCTGTGTTTTGAAATACCCAATGTTTACATGTTATTTGCAAGTTATAGGGCAATAAGTACAAGTAGCACTTTGCTATTTCCAAACCATTTTTTTCAAAATTAGTGATAGTTACATTGTAACACTGATATCTGTCAGGGATCCCTGAATAACCCTTCACATGTATATCATTCTTCTCTAAGATATGGTGAGTCCACGGAATCAATTACTGTTGGGAATACCACTCCTGGCCAGCAGGAGGAGGCAAAGAGCACACAGCAAAGCTGTTAAATGTCACTTCCCTTCCCACAATCCCCAGTCATTCTCTTTGCTTTCGGTGCAAGGAGGAGGTGAAGTTTTGGTGTCTGAATAAGATTTGCTTCAAACAAGAGTTTATTATTTTGAAAGCCAGAGTAGGTTTGCTCTGATCTTTCCTCTGTAAAGGGTTTAGCTTTACTCCACCTCAGTCTCTTCAGTAGGGCAGTGGTAACTTTCAAGCAGTTAGGAACTTGTGAGGGGGCCTCACTGCGATTTCTTAAAAGGTTGCTGCCCTTATGTAGAAAGCCAGAGTTGGTTTACTCTGTCCTTTCTTATTTTCACAGGTCTCTGTGAGGAGTGGCTTCCTCTCATGCCAGGTGAGCTGTCCTCCTGCCAGACAGCCAGAGGTGCAGATAAGTGCCATTTTGTTATTTGTTAAAAAACGATGGCGCTAAACAGAAGGAGTTGCACTGAGTGGTTTAATTCCTGCGATACAAGCAGGATTGCTTATAGCAGGGAGCGGGCACTGGGAGAGACAGGGAGACTAAGGGTTAATACTTCATAAATAATAGTATACCCTGATTATATTTTTTTATGGCTCATGTAGAGGTTCCTCAGGGGTTAATTATACCTATTGCTAATAATTCTTCCTCATATGTGATATTTCATTGTAAAATTAATTTTTAATGTTTAATGTTGCGCTGAATTTTAGGAGCATTTTCTGTTACATTAGAAGACGCAAAGGAATTCTGTCTTTTATGTTGGTCCTGCACAGGGAACTAGGTCCTGCACTGGGAACTAAAGTTTATTTTATTATGGTCTGCTGCACTATTGTGTTTTTTCAGACATTGCAGGCAACAGGGTTTTTGATGCTGTTTGCTGCTCAGCTTGACTGAACGCAAAGAGAATAGAGTTTTTTGGTGCACCTTTTTACTTAGCTGCGCACTTTCTATGGGAAGAATAGGAAAAGCCACGGGATGTGTTTCTTCCATTTTTCAGTGCTCAAGCGGAGCAACGCCATTATTATGCCGATTTGTATAGAAGGTTTCGGCTCGCAGTGTGGCTCGTATTCTCTTTTACCGTTTTATCTTTCTGGTGTTCTCCTCAGTCAGGCCGAGCGGCAGAGGCTCCGCGTTTGACTTAATGTGGGAGTTAGCGTTTTCTCTTAAAGGGACAGTGGTCCTTATAGAAATTGCAAAATTGATGCTTGGTCTGGGGGAGGTTACATCCAATACCCACATTTAGTATAGAGGTAATCTACTGTCTAGGAAGTGGGAAACCTGGGTTCAAACCCTGAATATGCCAGGTTAACCTAATCTTTAGAATATGTTATCTCTCATGATTCATTTAAATGCACAGATTTATTTGCTAAGTACCTCTGTACTACATGGTTAGCCAGACATATTACATGTCAAGATAGGTAGTTGCCCTATGAGCCTGTGGTCTTCCAGGATGATGCTGTTCAGGCAATGCCACAGCTTTCTCCTCAAAAGTCCCAAGCCTTAAAGGTGTCGCATGCAGTGCCCTGCGGTTCCTAGTAATCTCCTGGAGGAGTTTATTTGCATGCAGAAATTGCTGCCCAGGTATTTTCAGTGTTATCTGCTTTTCCTATGTTGAAGGGAAGATGCAAAAGGAACATAAGAAATTCAGATAGTAAGGTTTCTGTCATATCTGTTGCCACTCAGGTTGTCATTCCTTATTAGTCTGATGAGGAGAATATGTCGGTAGCCTCTGGGGGTGAAATCTTAGATTCGGACAGTACGATTCCTTCATCTGATACTTAAGTGGTAACCTTCAGATGTATGCTTGAATACCTTGTGTATTGTTAATGGAGGTTTTGGCTACTTGGACGACAACGATATTACTGTTGTTGTCAACCCTTGGAAGTTTTGCAAACTTGTTCATCTCTATCATCTTCCTATGTGCTATAAAGATTTTTCTACTATGGCTCAGAGAATTTTGATTCCTTTGGAGGATAGCTGCTCCTTTATGGATCCATGGACAAGAAGCTGGAAGCTTATTGATAATCTAGGTTTTTCTATGGAAAACTGCTGTTTTTTATTGCCACTGTGTCAAGTGCGGCATCTTTTTGGTGCGATGCCTTGTCTAAATAGATTGGGAGCTAAGATGTCTGGCTTCGCTGTGTTAGTCCACAGGGCATTGTGGTTAAAATCATGGTCAGCTGATGTTTCCTCCAAGTCCAAGCTTCTGGTGCTTCCTTACAAGAGTGAGATCTTGTTTGGAGATGGTCTGGCAGAAATTACTTCTGATATTACGGGTGGAAAGGGGTCTTTTCTACCATAAGACAAGAAAAATAGACCTTAAGGACATCAGAGTAATTTTCGTTCCATTTGTAACTTCAAAGGACAGTCTTCCTCTTTTTCTTCCAAGCAGGAACAGTCCAAGTTTTCTTGGAAACCCAATCAGTCTTGGAGCAAGGGGAAGCATTAAAAGAAACCCACAGCTGAGTCTAAATCAGCATGAACGGTTTGCCTCTGATCCGGGATCGGATCAAGTTGGGGGCAGACTTGCTCTGTTTTATCAAGCTTGGATGCAAGTTGTCCCAGATGCTTTGGCTGTGGACACAGTATCTCAGGGTTATAAATAGAATTCATAACTTCCTCCCAGGGGCAGATCCCACCTCTCATGTTTATCTGCAGACCAGATAAAGAGAGAGGCTTTCTTGAAATGTGTATAGGATCTTTCCTCCCTGGAAGTGGTTGTTTCAGTTCTTGTAAGGGAACAGGGTCTAGATTCTATTCGAATCTGTTGTGGTTCCCAGAGTAGCATCCTTCAAAATTGAGACCATTTGTTCCATGCGTCCCTTGGTGCAAGAGGGTCAGCATGACGACCATAGACCTGAAGGATGCGTATATTCATGTTCCCATCCACAGGGATCATAAAGTTCATGAGATTCGCCTTTCTAGACAAACTCTTTCAGTTTGCGGCTCTTCCGTTTGGCCTGGTCTCAGTTTGCAGAATCTTCTCTATGTTCGGGGGGCACCCTTGGCAGTGATCAGGTCTCAAGGAATTGCAGTGGCGACCTAACAGGACGTCATATTGGTTCAGGCTCCATATTTTCAACAAGCAATCTTTCATTCAGAGATATGGTTGTCTTTTTCACGTTCCCAGGGATGGAAAGTGAATCTTAAAAAGAGTTCCCTTGTTCCAGATACAAGGGTAGTTTTCTTGGGGATCATAACAGTCTCCCTATCTAGGGAAATATTTCTGACCGAGGTCAGAAAATGAAAGATTTTTTCCTTTTGCCTCTTTTCTGCAGCCTACTGTTAGGCATCAGTGACTCATTGTATGGGGGTAATTGGTCTCATGGTCGCTTTCATGGACATAATTCCCTTTGCTCAATTCCTTTTGAAAGCTCTGCAGTTTTGCATGCTCAGTCTATGGAACGGGGATCATGCAGGATAGATCTAGATCAGTTAACTAGAGATTCTCTCACATGGTGGCTTTCTCAGGGGGCATCTGTCTCAGAGCCTATGCTTCTGGAGAACTTTCTTTCTAGTGAGCACGGATGCCAGCCTGTTGGGCTGGGGAGCAGTCTGGGGCAATGCTCTGATGGATTGACCTCAGTTGTCCTTAGCCAGGTTTTTCAGGTTCCAGTTGGACAAAATCTCCTCAGTGGCTTACATCAACCACCAGGGAGGAACTCGGAGTTCCTTAGCCATGAAGGGTAGTGGCTCGGATTGTTCAGTGGGCAGAAGCTCACAACTGCTTTCTATCTGCCATCCACATTCTAGGAGTGGACAACTGGGAAGCGGACAGACATTTCATCCTGGGGAGTGGGCTCTCCATCCGGAGGGGTTCTCCTGGTTAACCCTCAAATGGGGGGGTGCCAGAGTTGGATTTGATGGTGTCTCGGCAGAACGCCAAGCTTCCAAGGTACGGTTCAAGGTCAAAAGATTTGCAGGCCGCCCTGATAGATCTGGTTTGCAGACCTAGTGAAGATGTCATCTCTTCCACCTTGGAGGTTGTCTCTGAGGCAGGACCTTCTAACTCAGGGTTTATTCCTTCATCCACATCTCGTTTCTATGAAGCTGTCTGCTTCGAGATTGAACACTTAGTGTTGTCTAAGCGTGTTTTTTTCTTAGGCGGTCATTGAGACCATGATTCAGGCTCACAAGCCTGTTACTGGGAAGATTTACCATAAGATATGGCGTATATATCTTTATTGGTGCGAATCCAAGGACTACTCTTTGAGTAGGGTCAGGATTCCTAGGATTTTTTCTTTTCTTCAGGAAGGTCTGTAGAAGGATTTGTCAGCAAGTACTCTGAAGGGTCAGATTTCTGCCTTGTCTATTTTGTTACATAAGCGTCTGGCGGTTTTACCAGACGTGCAATCTTTTTGTCAGGCACTGATCAGGATCAGGCCTGTGTTTAAGTTGGTTTCTCCTCCTTGGAGCCTTAACCTTGTTCTTAAAGTCTTGCAGCAGTCTCCGTTTGAGCCTAGGCATTCCATAGATGTAAAAAGAAATTCCTGAGGAGGAAAAAACTTAAGAGGATGCGCTTGGAACACAGGTTATCAAAGTGGGACCTACCACTTTATGATTGGGTTTGTACCCGTATGCATAAAAAAAAAATAAAAAAAAAAATAAAAAAAAAAAAATATTTTTATATAAACAGCACAGTGTTTGGTATGTGTAAAAATTTTTTTATAATTTATAATAATGACGAAAATAAATTGTGTGTAAAACAAGTGCTCAGGACAATTTGTGTATAATATTAGTGATACATTGAAATAATCAGATATCACAGATAAACAATGATATTTGTGGCGATTAGTAAAATATATAAAAAAAGTACTTATCAATGTCCCAAAAATTGCTGTGATGTAAAAAATAAGTGTCCAATCCTAATATGTGAACAGTGATGTGTTCAGGTGTTTGGCGTGCTCCTCTTGTGTCCCGCGGTGCGATGGGTCAGGGTGTCTAGAATGGAAGATAAACAAGGGGCGCCAACATAGTGTGAATCGTTCAAACAACAAATATAAAAGTGATGTGCAAAAAACTACTCACAAGGAAAGTGGCACCTTAAATGAATAAGGTGCGATAAAGCAGGCTGACATTCAAATTCCAGCAGTCAGTACGCTGGAGGTCTCACCCAGAGGACCTGTGGAATCCAGATAGGCGTCTAGAAAGTAGCACCCACGTTTTTTAGGGCCAATGGCCGGACCAGGTGAGCTGCAAGCTGATAGGTGTTCTCCTGCTGCACTCACGCCACCGAGACTTTTCTCCAAAAACGACAGTGTCAGTGTATGAAAGGTTCCGTGGTAAAAGTCCAGTATAGAAAGATATAGAAAGAGAGCTTTGCGCGTGTGCACCGTTGATCTCTGAGGCGGCAGTAGCTACTGCCGCCTCAGAGATCAACGGTGCACACGCGCAAAGCTCTCTTTCTATATCTTTCTATACTGGACTTTTACCACGGAACCTTTCATACACTGACACTGTCGTTTTTGGAGAAAAGTCTCGGTGGCGTGAGTGCAGCAGGAGAACACCTATCAGCTTGCAGCTCACCTGGTCCGGCCATTGGCCCTAAAAAACGTGGGTGCTACTTTCTAGACGCCTATCTGGATTCCACAGGTCCTCTGGGTGAGACCTCCAGCGTACTGACTGCTGGAATTTGAATGTCAGCCTGCTTTATCGCACCTTATTCATTTAAGGTGCCACTTTCCTTGTGAGTAGTTTTTTGCACATCACTTTTATATTTGTTGTTTGAACGATTCACACTATGTTGGCGCCCCTTGTTTATCTTCCATTCCATAGATGTTAATTTGTTATCTTGGAAGGTTTTATTTCTTGTTGCTTTTTCTTCTGCTCGGAGAGTCTCGGAACTCTCAGCTTTGCAGTATGATTCTCCTTATCTTATCTTTCATGCTGATCAGGTGGTTCTTCGTTCTAAGTTAGGTTTTCTTCCTAAAGTTTTTTCGAATACTTGTTACACAATCTGGATGTTGTGCATGCTCTGAAGTTTTATCTACAGGTGTCTAAGGATTTTTGCCAGTCTTCTGCCATGTTTGTATCTCTAGGAAACGTAGAGGCCAGAAAGCTACAGCTACTTCTCTTTCTTTCTGGTTGAGAAGTAACATTTGTTTGGCTTATGAGACTGCTGGATAGCAGCCTCCGGAGAGAATTACAACTCATTCTACTAGGGCGTTTTTTTTCTTGGGCTTTTAAGAATGAAGCTTCTGTGGAACAGATTTGCAAGGTTGCAACTTGGTCTTCTCTACATACTTTTTCCAAATTTGATACTTTTGCCTCGGCTGAGGTTTCTTTTGGGAGAAAGGTTCTTCAAGCGGTTGTGCCTTCTGTTTAGGTTCTCTGTCTTGTCCCTCCCTAATCATCTGTGTTCTCTGGCTAGGGTATTGATTCCCAACAGTAATTGATGATTCCGTGGACTCACCATATCCGTAAAGAAACAAATTTATCAGGTAAGCATACATTTTTTTTTTTTTTTAGTAGACAACCCAAAGTATTGATCTAGGCCCATTTTGGTATATTTCATGCCACCATTTCATCGCCAAATGCGATCAAATAAAAACAAATTGTTCACTTTTTACAAACTTTAGGTTTCTCACTGAAATTATTTACAAACAGCTTGTGCATGCTTCCCTGTGATCCCCTTTGTTCAGAAATAGTAGACATATATGGCTTTGGCATTGCTTTTTGGTAATTAGAAAGCCACTTAATGCAGCTGCGCACCACACTTGTATTATGCCCAGCAGTGAAAGGGTTAATTAGGTAGCTTGTAGAAATAATTTTAACTTTAGTGTATAGATTACCCTCCCACCTGACACATCCCACCCATTGATACCTCTCAAACAGCTCTCTTCCCTCCCCGCAATTGTCCCCCACATCTTAAAGGGACACTGAACCCAAATTTTTTTCTTTCATGATTCAGATAGAGCATGCAATTTTAAGCAACTTTTTAATTTACTTCTATTATCAATTTTTCTTCGTTCTTTTGCTATCTTTATTTGAAAAAGAAGGCATCTAAGCTAAGGACCCAGCAAATTTTTGGTTTAGAACAATGGACAGCAATTTTTTATTGGTGCTGTCCAATCAGCAAGGACAACCCAGGTTGTTCACCAAAAATGGGCCGGCATCTAAACTTACATTCTTACTTTTCAAATAAACATACCAAGAGAATGAATACAATTTGATAATATGAGTAAATTAGAAAGTTGCTTAAAATTGCATGCTCTATCTGAATCACGAAAGAAAAAAATTGGGTTCAGTGTCCCTTTAAGTATGGCAGAATGTCTGCCAGTACTAAAATAAAAGGCTTTTTTAAAAATATATTTTCTGCAGTGCCCCCAACCTCCCTGATTTCCCCAAAACAGCTCTCTAACCCTCCCCCTCTACCTATTTGCTATCGTAGGTACTGGCAGCTGTCTGCCAGTACCCAGTTAGCTACAAATTAGTCTTTTTTTTATTGTATCAAAAGTATACATATCAGTTTCAAATCCATGTCATGTTTATAAAGAAATACCTTTGCAGGGTTAAACACCCCGTAGGGTAGGGTCGATAGTCAAAAAATTGCATGCTGTAAGACTATTATGGCCCTTTAAGAACTAAGGAAGCGTGAAATGCACATTGACACAATTCTGTCTAGAGCTGAATAATTTATAGTATCCTAAATCAGATTATGAAAACATGAAAAAGTTGCCCCCGCTACCAAACTGATGTAGTTTCACTGTTAATATTTGAACTTTATACATTGTACTCACTAAAAACTCATCCCGGATGAAGAACTTGGCCCTTGTCACTTTGGGATCCTCTCCAGCATCTGGGGTTGCTATAAAGTAACAAAAAAGTAAAATCAGCAAATTTATTGAATTATTATTAAAGGGAAAATAAAGCCAATCTTCTTAAGTAGATCTACAAGAAAACATTATAAAATGCACTATATATGTGTGTGTGTTTATAAATGTGAAGCACGTTACTGTTCACTAATAGATCTGTGAGCTTTCTCTTTCATCCAAATCTGGTCCTAGGGACAAGTTGTGCAGAAACGTGCATTTCCTCCTTCAAAATCAACATAACATTTTTAAAAAGGCCCCATTTTAAAGGAACTGAAATATACTAGTCAAAATGAGTAGGGTATCCACTAGTGCAGTAACTGGCAACCTTTTATGAGTGCTGTGTCAAAGCAATGCTATAAAGTGACCCTGTGTGCCTTATAAAGCTTGAAAATAAAGAACAAATACTTATATGATGATAATGATAATAATAATAAAGAACTAACGTCAGATTGGACTCCTGGCTCAGTAGCCTTTATGCTAGCCACATATCCACAACCAAAGAAGAAACGGGTGGGGAAATTGATGGTTACTAGGTGCACATTCCCTTAAAAAACTGAACTTTTACTATATTATTAAATAAAATGAATTACTATGCCACAGCAAAGCAAACTGATACCCCCCAAAGGGAAATCTCCCTAAACAGAAACAAAAAGGTAGAGAATAAGAGTCAAACCATAGACCAGTACCCCTGCTTTTTTCTGGCCAATAACCAGATATCTCGACATCAGTTGTAAATTGAAACATTTTGAAGAATGGCGCTCCTCAACTCATTGTTTTTTTGTCATGTGATTTTTGTAGCCAATCCGAGCTCACCTAAGTCATGTACCTGATTGGAAACTGATGCATATTACTAGGTTCAGAAGAAACCTTCTATCATCTGATGTACTGCATTTAATCAGAATGGATTATAGTGTAGTTATTGAATGTAATAAATGTAAGCCCAAGTACTACCAGAGATCCCGCTCCATAATATATTTAGTGCCACTAAATTCAAATTAAAGGGACACTCAAGTCAAAATTAAAAACTTTCATTATTCAGTTAGAGCATGCAAATTTAAACAACTTTCCAATTTACTTCCATTAACAAAATGTGCACAGTCTTTTTATATTTAAACTTTTTTTGCAGAATAAACGTGTATGCACTGGTGATTGACTGATGGCTGTCACATGGTATGTGTATGCACTTGTGATTGGCTGATGGCTGTCACATGGTGCAGGGGGAGGGGAAATAGACATAACTTTTAAAATTGTCAAAAAAAAAATCTACTACTCATTTGAAGTTCAAACTAAGTGCTATTGCATTGTCTTGTTATCTTGCATTTGCTGATTATGTAAATTTACTGTGTTGACTGGTCCTTTAAGTGCTATTGCATTGTCTTTTTAGTGTGTATCTGTCAATTATAAAATTCTTCTGTATTTAGTGGTCCTTTAAAGGGACATAGAACCCAAAAGGTTTCTTTCATTATTCGGAGTATGCAATTTTAAACAACTTTCCAATTAACTTCTGTTATCTAATTTGCTTTTTTCTTTTTGTTTCCATTATTGAAATGTATACCTAGGTATTCTCAAGAGCAGCAATGCATTGCTGGGAGCTAGCTACTAACTGGTGGCTGCACATATATGCCTCTTGTCATTGGCTCATCTGATGTTCAGCTAGATCCCAATAGTGCATTTCTGTTACTTCAACACAGAATACCAAGAAAATTAAGCAAATTTGATATTAGAAGTCAATTGTAAAGTTGTTTAAAATTGTATGTTTTGTCTGAATCATGAAATAATTTTTTGGGTTTATGTTCATGTAAGTATTCTGTAATTCATACTCCAAGAGATCTTGTGGACATAACACAACCAATTGAACAACCACAGGTCAAACAAGTTACATTTTTGGATTTACAATTGATATAACGATTGTATTTATGGATATTACCAAATCTATCCGTATTCTCAGATTTCTTTCTCATATGGGTACATACACGACATGTTCCACATACACGACATGTTCCACATACAATGGTTCCTCTATACAGAGGTTTCTTTTTGCCATACGATTAAAATGGCTGGTAACCGGAAAGTGTTTAAAGGGAGAGTGTACTGTAAAATTGGTTTCTCCTTAATGTATTTACAATGACTTGTTATACCAGTTGCAGAGTTTAAAATGTATGGGAAATTGCACCTTTAGGTATAATTTTCTATATGAAATAACTTCTCGTTATAAAGGTATTGTAATGTGATTGTTGTAAAGTTCAATCTAAAATTTCTACTTGTTTCAATCTCTGTTGGCATCACAGGAAGACACTCATACTATTATCGATTAATTCAGTAAGTAAATTGTTTAAGTCTGCTGATCCCTTCCAGAGGACCAACATATTGTCAATATACGTTGCCCATAAAGAAATTCACTGAAGCTATGTCTCCATTTCTTTGTCCTGCCACCGTCCCAGATAGATATTGTACCTTTAACAAAGCTATGTGCATGTTTATTTTCCATCTTTCTTACCATCATCAGGTACTGTGTAGCGAACATATTCTGGGAAATAATCTTCTATTTTTGATTTCCCTGCCAGAACCTTTTCCGCTAACATGTCTTGTTTATTCAAAAACAAAATAATGGAAATGGTTCGTAACCACCTGCAAAAAGTAAATAAATAATGAATAATGTTTTTAGAATCAAAGAAAAGGTTCCTGGTTAAAACACCAACCACAAACAAATCTCATATAACCTTTGATGTAATGTATTATAACTGAGAGGGGCTTATTATGCTTAGTGTAGACTGGGTCATTTTAAACAACTTTCCAATTGAATTCCATTATCTAATTTGCTTAATATGCTAGCTGCACATGTATTCCACCTGGCATTGGCTCACTATATGTGTTCAGACAGCAAATAGTAGTGCATTGCTGCTCCTTCAACAAAGGATATCAAGAGAATGAAGAAAATTTGATAATAGAACTAAATTGGAAAGTTATTTAAAATCATAAGCTCTATCTGAACCAAGAAAGAAAGATTTATTATTATTATTTATTATACTTTATAAAGCACCAACATATTCCGCAGTGCTGTCCATGGGTACAATTCATTTAAATAAAACAATGATATAAGAGACATTTTACAAACACATACAGGAGGGATTAAGGGCCCTATTCCCATGGGAACTTACAATCTAGAATGGTAAGAGGTTGAGAAACAGGAGGTGAGGACTGCAAGATTGAGAAAGATTTTAATGCAGAGTTAGACGAGGCAAATGTTAGGTAAGTGGGATTAATTTATTATTGAGTTGGGTGGTAGGCTTCCCTGAACAGAAAAGTCTTCAGGGAGCATTTAAAGGAAGAAAGATTAGGGCAAAGCCTGACAGCACGAGGGAGAGTGTTCCAGAGGGTAGGTGCTGCACGACAGAAGTCCTGCAGTCTAGCATGAGAAGAAGTGATAGTCGCAGAAGCAAGGAGCAGGTCATTGCTGGATATTAGTGGGCGGGCTGGAGTATACTTGTGTATTAGAGAGGATAGCTAGAGGGGAGCAGTGTTGGTGAGAGCTTTGTATGTAAGGGTGAGAATTTTGAATTTAATTCTGCTGTGAATGGGGAGGCAATTAAGGGACTCGCAGAGAGGTGCAGCAGATACAGAGCGACGTGAAAGGTGGATCAGCCTGGCAGAGGCATTTAGAATGGATTGAAGGGGGGAGAGGCGGGAAAGAGGAAGGCCAGTAAGTAGGTTATTGCAGTAGTCAAGTCGGAAAATAACAAGGGAGTGGATTATTATTTGCTTTGTGGTGTCAGCGCTCAGAAAAGGGCGAACCTTGGAAATATTGTGTAGGTGGTTGCGGCAGGATGAAGAAAGCGATTGGATGTGGGGGACGAAGGATAGATTTGAGTCAAGTGTAACTCAGAGGCAGCGGACTTGGGGAAAAGGGAAATGGTGATGCCATCGACAGGGATAGAAAAGTCAGAAGTCAGCGTGGAGCTTGAGGGGGGGATTAGAAGGTGCTCAGTCTTGGACATGTTAATCTTTAGGTGGTGAGAGGCCATCCAGGAAGAAATACCAGATAAGCAGTCGCTGACATGAGAAAGGACAGAGGGAGAGTGGGGGTGGACAGGTAGATCTGGGTGTCATCAGCATAGAGGTTTATGTCCCTTTTAATTGGTTTTGCAGTGTTATATAGCTATCTAGTTATTTTTAAGTTAATCTTCAGACATTTTAAACATTACAACATAGGAACCTATATGCCAGGTATTTTATAAAAGCGGCCAAAATTCTCTAACTTTCCTACTAGATTATTTGATGTTTAATGGATTAGCATGTGCCATGTTTTTACTTTTCCAGTTTGGCTTCCCCTGTTCATTCGCACTCGCAACCTATGTGAAGTTCCTTTAACTGACAGCTGACGTTTCCTTGTTTCATCATTAATCTGACAGATGAAGGAAAACAACAAATCTATTATTACCTGTTGTTCCAGATACTCTTAAACAGGTCCAGTGCTTCCCGTAGTCTGTTTGTGTTATTGTCTTCTCTTATAACCATGTTGTAACTGCTACTAGCAACTACAAAAATGATAGCAGTGACATCTGTAAGAAAAAAAACCAAATATACCAAATTGTTAAAACTGTTTAGCGCTGCAAAATCTTGTTGGCGCTCTACCATTTAATGCAAATGATAGCGATAATTGTTTAAGTAGAATTCCAATGTGTGCTTTCATCCGCAGAAATAGCGGCAAACATCAACAGAATAGAGCTGCCATGTGCACAACAGTTTAAAAGGTTTGTGCACAAGCTTGGGTATTAATTTTACTATTGCCTGGAAGATGAATAGATCAAACTAGGAATGCGGCAAACGGCAAAGAAGTATTAGGTAAAACTATTATATATATATATAAATATTTACAATTATTGGGCTGGATTACATAGTTTTTCCAGAGATCCAGTAGCTTAAGTGACTGATCCCATAACCCATTTATCTCATACTAAATATAGAAACGTGGATTATGATAGTATATAGCTACCTGAAGTCCACTCTAGACTACTGATATAACTATTTGTTTTTACCATGTATCCCACCAATCACATAGTATCCTGCTCAGGAGCAGTGAGGTCACAGTAGGGTGGATACAAATCAATGATATAAAAAATAAATATATTTCAATCAGATTTTTTTTTTTTATTTATATAAGATTTTTTTGTTATTTAAATAGGATTTAAAAAAAATAAAACGCTTTCTGAGGAAACCTACATCTTAAGATAGCTTTCTATACATTATATTTCAAAGGTTATTCATCCTGAAATAAGGATTTGTTTTTAATTATGTAGCATGAGGTGACATATAAAATGTGCAGCCACCAACCAGCAAATAGCACCCAGGTGCTGAGCCTACCTAGCTATGCTTTTCAGCAAAGGATACTGAAATAATTAAGCAAATTAGATAATAGAACTAAATTGGAAAGTTATTTAAAATCGTATGCTCTATCTGAATAAAAAAAATGGGTTTCCCGTCCTTTTAAGTGCCCAGTATTTTTCTGAAGATTTTACTGGACAGCCGGCTAAAATACTGGACTGTTCAGTTAAATACTGGACACCTGGCAACCTTACTATTGAGAGTATGGGGAAGTAATGTGCAGCGGCTACTGAAGACACAGGAAGTACGTGTAGCTGCTAGGTGCATATGGAAGTGCATGTGAGGAACAGAGTGAGTTGTGGCTGCTGGAGAGAGGGAAGTGCATGTGAGGAACAGAGTGAGTTGTGGCTGCTGGAGAGAGGGAAGTGCATGTGAGGAACAGAGTGAGTTGTGGCTGCTGGAGAGAGGGAAGTGCATGTGAGGAACAGAGTGAGTTATGGCTGCTGGAGAGAGGGAAGTGCATGTGAGGAACAGAGTGAGTTGTGGCTGCTGGAGAGAGGGAAGTGCATGTGAGGAACAGAGTGAGTTATGGCTGCTGGAGAGAGGGAAGTGCATGTGAGGAACAGAGTGAGTTGTGGCTGCTGGAGAGAGGGAAGTGCATGTGAGGAACAGAGTGAGTTGTGGCTGCTGGAGAGAGGGAAGTGCATGTGAGGAACAGAGTGAGTTATGGCTGCTGGAGAGAGGGAAGTGCATGTGAGGAACAGAGTGAGTTGTGGCTGCTGGAGAGAGGGAAGTGCATGTGAAGAACAGAGTGAGTTGTGGCTGCTGGAGAGAGGGAAGTGCATGTGAGGAACAGAGTGAGTTGTGGCTGCTGGAGAGAGGGAAGTGCATGTGAGGAACAGAGTGAGTTGTGGCTGCTGGAGAGAGGGAAGTGCATGTGAGGAACAGAGTGAGTTATGGCTGCTGGAGAGAGGGAAGTGCATGTGAGGAACAGAGTGAGTTGTGGCTGCTGGGGAGAGGGAAGTGCACAGCTGTGTTATCTGGGAACCTGTAAGTTCTGTTATTTCATTATATGAAGACAATTTGGACCCATTCTGTATATTGTAACTATTGACACACTACAGGAGGATCAATAATAATTGTAAGAGTTGCTTTCTACAAGCAGCACCACTTATAGATTACACATACTGACATATGCCACAGTGAAGCCCAGATATAAATAGAGATCATTTTAATATTTTAAATATTCTCTCTCTTGTTTCCCATAATCTGGTCACTGTATTCTAGGGATTCTCTCACTTCTGTCATGTGTAGCTGCTAGGTGCATATGAAAGTGCATGTGAGGAACAGAGTGAGTTGTGGCTGCTGGAGAGAGGGAAGTGCATGGGAGGAACAGAGTGAGTTGTGGCTGCTGGAGAGAGGGAAGTGCATGTGAGGAACAGAGTGAGTTGTGGCTGCTGGAGAGAGGGAAGTGCATGTGAGGAACAGAGTGAGTTGTGGCTGCTGGAGAGAGGGAAGTGCATGTGAGGAACAGAGTGAGTTATGGCTGCTGGAGAGAGGGAAGTGCATGTGAGGAACAGAGTGAGTTGTGGCTGCTGGAGAGAGGGAAGTGCATGTGAGGAACAGAGTGAGTTATGGCTGCTGGAGAGAGGGAAGTGCATGTGAGGAACAGAGTGAGTTATGGCTGCTGGAGAGAGGGAAGTGCATGTGAGGAACAGAGTGAGTTGTGGCTGCTGGAGAGAGGGAAGTGCATGTGAGGAATAGAGTGAGTTGTGGCTGCTGGAGAGAGGGAAGTGCATGTGAGGAACAGAGTGAGTTGTGGCTGCTGGAGAGAGGGAAGTGCATGTGAGGAACAGAGTGAGTTGTGGCTGCTGGAGAGAGGGAAGTGCATGTGAGGAACAGAGTGAGTTGTGGCTGCTGGAGAGAGGGAAGTGCATGTGAGGAACAGAGTGAGTTATGGCTGCTGGAGAGAGGGAAGTGCATGTGAGGAACAGAGTGAGTTGTGGCTGCTGGAGAGAGGGAAGTGCATGTGAGGAACAGAGTGAGTTGTGGCTGCTGGGGAGAGGGAAGTGCACAGCTGTGTTATCTGGGAACCTGTAAATTCTGTTATTTCATTATATGAAGACAATTTGAACCCATTCTGTATATTGTAACTATTGACACACTACAGGAGGATCAATAATAATTGTAAGAGTTGCTTTCTACAAGCAGCACCACTTATAGATTACACATACTGACATATGCCACAGTGAAGCCCAGATATAAATAGAGATCATTTTAATATTTTAAATATTCTCTCTCTTGTTTCCCATAATCTGGTCACTGTATTCTAGGGATTCTCTCACTTCTGTCATTAATGAAAACATGACTACATTTAGTCTGGCAGCACATTATAGCCAATCAAATTACTGCTCTGAATATTGCCACCCTCCCTGAGCAGTTTGTTCTAGATCAGTGATGAACAACACATAGGGCTGCAGGTCTATATTTTAGAAGCATTCAGGGCCGCATATAAATTTGATTATTAAACTCACAAATAATAATATTCTTCCAGTGGTTCAGGGGATATAGGTAAGGTTGATCATTTAAGTTTGGGCCAGGGCGGCAGACTGGTGCAGAGGGCCACATGAGGCCCTTGGGCTGCCAGATGGCCATCCCTGTTCTCGGGCATCAGTAACATCTAACAGTTTTACTGAGAAGAAGTGCTGGCCCTATGTAGGTCACATGTTTACTGAAACCTGTCCTAGCACTGCCCCTTTAAATAGCTCAGCAACTTACCATTAAAACATTGAATCCACTTTCTTCTCTCATCTCGCTGTCCACCTACATCAAACATGCTGTTAAAAACACAGGTGAAAAGGGAGAGGTTAGCTTCTTGTCTGCAGAATGACATAACAGACTGTAGGTACTGCACTGTATACACATATACAAAACAATGTTTGTGTGTACAATAAACTAGATTATATGTCATATTCGTACAATGTAGGCTAAACCAGGGCCGATAAAAGACATTGAAAACTTCATACAGGTTTAAGATGAATAGATCTAAAGACAATGTCAGTAAAATATAGAATGCAAAGTTGTCACAATACTTACTGAAAATTTACTTTATCTACTTGAAATCGCGTTTCGAATATCCCTGATGTCAAAACTCTGCATCTTAATAAGTCCTGTAAATAAAAAGTTAATGAAATTAAGAAATCGCATTAAAAGGGACAGAGAACACTTTTTTCTTTCATGATTTAGAATGAAAAGTTTAAAAAAAGAATGAAAAGTTAAATTTTTTGAATTTTAAACAACTTTCCAATTGACTTCTATCATCAAATTAGCTTCATTGTCTTAGTATCCTTTATTGAAGGAGCAGCAATGCACTACTGAGGGCTAGCTGAACACAGCCAATGACAGACGAGAGAATATGTGAAGGCACCAATCAACAGCTAGCTCCCAGCTTCTGTCTACCTATCTAGGTATGCTTTTCAAAAAGGATCACAAGAGAACTAAGCAAATCAGATAATATAAGTAAATTTCACAGTTGTTTAAAGCTGTATGCTATATTTGAACAATGAAAGAAAAAATTGGGTTTCATCACCACTTAAAAAAGTTAGTTTATTTAGCACAAGAACATAATTAAAGAAAGAAAAAGAAGCCATGTTAAAACTATGTTTTTATAGAGCAGCGAAAAATGATTATTATTAAATGTTATTGAAGTTCATATACACTTTATCTCATACATTTTATATTTTGTCAGTGTGTCTTCTGTTTCCTTTTATTTTGTTCTTGTTTATTTGTGAGAGCATTTGGTAACCTTAAAGGGAACTCTGGACAGCACTAGTTTATTGGTGGGTGAATTTATTCACCAATCAGCAAGAAAACCCAGGTTGTTCAGAAAAAATGGTCCGGCATCTAAACATACATTCTTGCTTTTCAAATAAACGATACCAATAGAACAAAGAAAAAGTGATAATAGGAGTAAATTAGAAAGTTGCTTTAAATTGCATGCTCTATCTGAATCATGAAAGAAAAAAAATGGGTTCAGTGTCCCTTTAAGTAACAGCTATAGAAAAGCTGTCTAAATATAGCCAGCAGAAGAAGTTACGAGAGATAAGTATTATAACGTTCATTTTCAATGATATTCAAAACGTTGCAGCTCAGATGAGATGATCTAAGAATTCTCGTCATTACAGAGAGGCCCTTAAAAAAATATGTGTGTGATTTCTCACCATGCTGGCAAGGTTTGGAATATCAGCCCTTAAAGGGACATTAAACCCCATTTTTTTCTTTCATGATTCAGATAGAGAATACAATTTTAAACTACATTCCAATTTACTTATATTATCTAATTAGCTTAATTCTTTAGATATCCTTTGTTGAAGAAATAGCAATGCACATAAGTGAGCCAATCGCATGAGGCATCTATGTGAAGCCACCAATCAGCAGCTACTGAGCCTATTTAGATATGTTTTTCAGCAAAGGATATCAAGATAATTAAGCAAATTAGATAATAGAAGTAAATTAGAAAGTTGTTTAAATTTGCATGCTCTTTCTAAATCATGAAAGAAAAAAATGTAGGTTTCATGTCCCTTTAAGTATTGGGTTTTGGTATATATGCAGAGATAATATACAGCAACATGGGTGTACAGACAGTGAAAAATAAGGAAGTCTGATTTCAGTGCATGCTGAACCTATTTTAATAGGTTGTGGTTTTTAAGAACACAACCAACTATTTCATATACAAAATACTGCAGCTGGTATAACAAGTCATTGGAAACTACACTATTAGTGGTGGTGCCCTCTTCGGTCTAAATTATAATAAATAAATGTGATTCATATTAATAATTTTTTTAAATTATAGGGATACTAAACCCACATTTCCCTTGTTAAGTGTATCCAGTCTACGGATCATCCATTACATGTGGGATATTCTCCTTCCCAACAGGAAGTTGCAAGAGGATCACCCACAGCGGAGCTGCTATATAGCTCCTCCCCTCACTGCCATACCCAGTCATTCTCTTGCAACTCTCAACTAAGATGGAGGTCGTAAGAGGACTGTGTTTTATACTTAGTTTATTTCTTCAATCAAAAGTTTGTTATTTTTAAATGGTACCGGAGTGTACTGTTTATCTCAGGCAGTATTTAGAAGAAGAATCTGCCTGCGTTTTCTATGATCTTAGCAGAAGTAACTAAGATCCTTTGCTGTTCTCACATATTCTGAGGAGTGAGGTAACTTCAGAGGGGGAATAGCGTGCAGGTTTTCCTGCAATAAGGTATGTGCAGTTAAAATATTTTTCTAGGGATGGAATTTGCTAGAAAATGCTGCTGATACCGAAGTAATGTAAGTAAAGCCTTAAATGCAGTGATAGCGACTGGTATCAGGCTTATTAATAGAGATACATACTCTTATAAAAGTGTATTTTAAAACGTTTGCTGGCATCTTTAATCGTTTTTTTACATATGTTTGGTGATAAAACTTATTGGGGCCTAGTTTTTTCCACATGGCTGGCTTGAATTTTGCCTAGAAACAGTTCCCTGAGGCTTCCCACTGTTGTAATATGAGTGGGAGGGGCCTATTTTAGCATTTTTTTGCACAGCAAAAAACATAATTTATGCTTACCTGATAAATTTATTTCTCTTGTAGTGTATCCAGTCCACGGATCATCCATTACTTATGGGATATTCTCCTTCCCAACAGGAAGTTGCAAGAGGATCACCCACAGCAGAGCTGCTATATAGCTCCTCCCCTAACTGTCATATCCAGTCATTCGACCAAAAACAAACAGAGAAAGGAGAAACCATAGGGTGCAGTGGTGACTGTAGTTTAATTAAAATTTAGACCTGCCTTAAAAGGACAGGGCGGGCCGTGGACTGGATACACTACAAGAGAAATAAATTTATCAGGTAAGCATAAATTATGTTTTCTCTTGTTAAGTGTATCCAGTCCACGGATCATCCATTACTTATGGGATACCAATACCAAAGCTAAAGTACACGGATGATGGGAGGGACAAGGCAGGATTAAGCGGAAGGAACCACTGCCTGAAGAACCTTTCTCCCAAAAAAAGCCCCCGAAGAAGCAAAAGTATCAAATTTGGAAAATTTGGAAAAAGTGTGAAGCGAAGACCAAGTCGCGGCCTTGCAAATCTGTTCAACAGAGGCCTCATTTTTAAAGGCCCAGGTGGAAGCCACAGCTCTAGTAGAATGAACTGTAATCCTTTCAGGGGGCTGCTGTCCAGCAGTCTCATAGGCTAGGCGTATTATGCTCCGAAGCCAAAAGGAAAGAGAGGTTGCCGAAGCTTTTTGACCTCTCCTCTGTCCAGAGTAAACGACAAACAGGGTAGATGTTTGACGAAAATCTTTAGTAGCTTGTAAGTAAAAATTCAAGGCACGGACTACGTCCAGATTATGTAAAAGACGTTCCTTCTTTGAAGAATGATTAGGACACAATGATGGAACAACAATCTCTTGATTGATATTCTTGTTAGAAACCACCTTAGGTAAAAACCCAGGTTTGGTACGCAGGACTACCTTATCTGCATGAAAAATCAGATAAGGAGAATCACATTGTAAGGCAGATAGCTCAGAGACTCTCCGAGCCGAGGAAATAGCCATCAAAAACAGAACTTTCCAAGATAAAAGTTTAATATCAATGGAATGAAGGGGTTCAAACGGAACTCCTTGAAGAACTTTAAGAACCAAGTTTAAGCTCCACGGGGGAGCAACAGGTTTAAACACAGGCTTAATTCTAACCAAAGCCTGGCAAAATGCCTGGACGTCTGGAACCTCTGCCAGACGCTTGTGCAAAAGAATAGACAGAGCAGAAATCTGTCCCTTTAAGGAACTATCTGATAATCCTTTGTCCAAGCCCTCTTGAAGAAAAGACAATATTCTAGGAATCCTAACCTTACTCCATGAGTAATTCTTGGATTCACACCAACAAAGATATTTACTCCATATCCTGTGGTAGATTTTCCTGGTAACAGGCTGTCGTGCCTGTATTAAGGTATCAATGACTGACTCGGAGAAGCCACGCTTTGATAGAATCAAGCGTTCAATCTCCATGCAGTCAGTCTCAGAGAAATTAGATTTGGATGATTGAAAGGACCTTGTATCAGAAGGTCCTGTCTTAGAGGCAGAGTCCATGGTGGAAAGGATGACATGTCCACTAGGTCTGCATACCAAGTCCTGCGTGGCCACGCAGGTGCTATCAGAATAACTGATGCTCTCTCCTGTTTGATTTTGGCAATCAGTCGAGGGAGCAGAGGAAACGGTGGAAACACATAAGCCAGGTTGAAGAACCAAGGCGCTGCTAAAGCATCTATCAGCGTCGCTTCTGGGTCCCTGGACCTGGATCCGTAACAAGGAAGCTTGGCATTCTGGCGAGACGCCATGAGATCCAACTCTGGTTTGCCCCAACGATGAATCAACTGAGCAAACACCTCCGGATGGAGTTCCCACTCCCCTGGATGGAAAATCCGCCTCCCAGATCTCCACGCCTGGGATATGGATTGCTGACAGGTGGCAAGAGTGGTACTCTGCCCAGCGAATTATTTTTGAGACTTCTAACATCGCTAGGGAACTCCTGGTTCCCCCTTGATGGTTGATGTAAGCCACAGTCGTGATGTTGTCCGACTGAAATCTGATGAACCTCAGAGATGCTAACTGAGGCCAAGCCAGAAGAGCATTGAATATCGCTCTTAACTCCAGAATATTTATTGGAAGGAGTTTCTCCTCCTGAGTCCACGATCCCTGTGCCTTCAGGGAATTCTAGACTGCACCCCAACCTAGAAGGCTGGCATCTGTTGTTACAATTGTCCAATCTGGCCTGCGAAAGGTCATACCCTTGGACAGGTGTACCCGAGACAACCACCAGAGAAGAGAATCTCTGGTCTCTTGATCCAGATTTAGCAGAGGGGACAAATCTGTGTAATCCCCATTCCACTGACTCAGCATGCATAATTGCAGCGGTCTGAGATGCAGGCGCGCAAATGGCACTATGTCCATTGCCGCTACCATTAAGCCGATTACCTCCATACACTGAGCTACCGAAGGGCGCGGAATGGAGTGAAGAACACGGCAAGCATTTAGAAGCTTTTATAACCTGGACTCCGTCAGGTAAATTTTTATTTCTACAGAATCTATAAGAGTCCCTAAGAAGGAGACTCTTGTGAGTGGGGATAGAGAACTCTTTTCCTCGTTCACTTTCCACCCGTGCGACCTCAGAAATGCCAGAACTATCTCTGTATGAGACTTGGCAACTTGAAAGCTTGACGCCTGTATCAGGATGTCGTCTAGATACAGAGCCACTGCTATGCCTCGCAGTCTTAGAACCACCAGAAGTGAGCCCAGAACCTTTGTAAAGATTCTCGGGGCTGTAGCCAACCCGAAGGGAAGAGCTACAAATTGGTAATGCCTGTCTAGAAAGGCAAACCTTAGAAACCGATGATGATCTTTGTGAATCGGTATGTGAAGGTAGGCATCATTTAAGTCCACTGTGGTCATGTACTGACCTTCTTGGATCATGGGTAAGATGGTCCGAATAGTTTCCATTTTGAAAGATGGAACTCTGAGGAATTTGTTTAAGATCTTTAGATCCAAAATTGGTCTGAAGGTTCCCTCTTTTTGGGAACCACAAACAGATTCGAATAAAAACCCTGTCCTTGTTCCGTCCGCGGAACTGGATGGATCACTCCCATAACTAGGAGGTCTTGCACAAAGCGTAGGAATGCCTCTTTCTTTATCTGATTTGCAGATAGCCTTGAAAGATGAAATCTCCCTTGTGGAGGGGAAGCTTTGAAGTCCAGAAGATATCCCTGAGATATGATCTCCAACGCCCAGGGATCCTGAACATCTCTTGCCCACGCCTGGGCGAAGAGAGAAAGTCTGCCCCTACTAGATCCGTCGCCGGATAGGGGGCCGTTCCTTCATGCTGTCTTAGAGGCAGCAGCAGGCTTTCTGGCCTGCTTGCCTTTGTTCCAGGACTGGTTAGGTTTCCAGGCCTGCTTCGATTGAGCAAAAGTTCCCTCTTGTTTTGAAGCGGAGGAAGTTGATGCTGCACCTGCCTTGAAATTTCGAAAGGCACGAAAATTAGACTGTTTGGCCTTTGATTTGGCCCTTTCCTGAGGAAGGGTATGACCCTTGCCTCCAGTAATGTCAGCAATAATTTCCTTCAAGCCAGGCCCGAATAAGGTCTGCCCCTTGAAAGGAATGTTGGTTATTTTAGACTTCGAAGTCACGTCAGCTGACCAGGATTTAAGCCATAGCGCCCTACGCGCTTGGATGGCGAATCCGGAATTCTTAGCCGTTAGTTTAGTCAAATGAACAATGGCATCAGAAACAAATGAGTTAGCTAGCTTAAATGTTCTAAGCTTGTCAATAATTTCAGTCAATGGAGCTATATGGATGGCCTCTTCCAGGGCCTCAAACCAGAATGCCGCCGCGGCAGTGACAGGCACAATGCATGCAAGGGGCTGTAAAATAAAACCTTGTTGAATAAACATTTTCTTAAGGTAACCCTCCAATTTTTTTTCCATTGGATCTGAAAAGCACAACTGTCCTCAACCGGGATAGTAGTACGCTTTGCTAAAGTAGAAACTGCTCCCTCCACCTTAGGGACCGTCTGCCATAAGTCCCGTGTAGTGGCGTCTATTGGAAACATTTTTCTAAATATAGGAGGTGGGGAAAAAGGCACACCCGGTCTATCCCACTCCTTGCTAATAATTTCTGTAAGCCTTTTAGGTATAGGAAAAACATCAGTACACACCGGTACCGCATAGTATTTATCCAGCCTACACAATTTCTCTGGTACTGCAACTGTGTTACAGTCATTCAGAGCAGCTAATACCTCCCCAAGCAACACACGGAGGTTCTCAAGCTTAAATTTAAAATTAGAAATCTCTGAATCAGGTTTCCCCGAATCAGAGATGTCACCCACAGACTGAAGCTCTCCGTCCTCATGATCTGCATATTGTGACGCAGTATCAGACATGGCCCTTACAGCATCTGCGCGCTCTGTATTTCTCCTAACCCCAGAGCAATCGCGCTTGCCTCTTAATTCAGGCAACCTGGATAATACCTCTGACAGGGTATTATTCATGATTGCAGCCATGTCCTGCAAGGTAATTGCTATGGGCGTCCCTGATGTAATTGGCGCCATATTAGTGTGCATCCCCTGAGCGGGAGGCGAAGGGTCCGACACGTGGGGAGAGTTAGTCGGCATAACTTCCCCCTCGTCAGAATCTTCTGGTGATATTTCTTTTATAGTTAAAGACTGATCTTTACTGTTTAAGGTGAAATCAATACATTTAGTACACATTCTCCTATGGGGCTCCACCATGGCTTTCAAACATAATGAACAAGTAGTTTCCTCTGTGTCAGACATGTTTAAACAGACTAGCAATGAGACTAGCAAGCTTGGAAAACACTTTAAACAAGTTTACAAGCAATATAAAAAACGTTACTGCACCTTTAAGAAACACAATTTTTGTCAAAATTTGAAATAACAGTGAAAAAAGGCAGTTACACTAACGAAATTTTTACAGTGTATGTAACAAGTTAGCAGAGCATTGCACCCACTTGCAAATTGATGATTAACCCCTTAATACCCAAAACAGAATAATAACAGACAAAAACGTTTTTTTTTCAAACAGTCACAACAACTGCCACAGCTCTACTGTGGCTTTTTACCTCCCTCAAAAACGACTTTGAAGCCTTTTGAGCCCTCCAGAGATGTCCTGGATCATGAAGGAAGAAGCTGGATGTCTCTGTCAGTATTTTTATCTGCACAGAAAAGCACTAAAAAGGCCCCTCCCACTCATATTACAACAGTGGAAAGCCTAAGGAAACTGTTTCTAGGCCAAATTCAAGCCAGCCATGTGGAAAAAAACTAGGCCCCAATAAGTTTTATCACCAAATACATATAAAAACGATTAAACATGCCAGCAAACGTTTTATATTACATTTTTATAAGAGTATGCATCTCTATTAATAAGCCTGATACCAGTAGCTCTCACTGCATTTAAGGCTTTACTTACATTAGTTCGGTATCAGCAGCATTTTCTAGCAAATTCCATCCCTAGAAAAATATTAACTGCACATACCTTATTGCAGGAAAACCTGCACGCCATTCCCTCTCTGAAGTTACCTCACTACTCAGAATATGTGAGAACAGCCATGGATCTTAGTTACTTCTGCTAAGATCATAGAAAACGCAGGCAGATTCTTCTTCTAAATACTGCCTGAGATAAACAGTACACTCTGGCACCATTTAAAAATAACTAACTTTTGATTGAAGAATAAACTAAGTATAAAACACCACACTCCTCTTACGACCTCCATCTTGGTTGAGGCTTGCAAGAGAATGACTAGATATGACAGTTAGGGGAGGAGCTATATAGCAGCTCTGCTGTGGGTGATCCTCTTGCAACTTCCTGTTGGGAAGGAGAATATCCCATAAGTAATGGATGATCCGTGGACTGGATACACTTAACAAGAGAAATTACAGAAACAGACATCCAGCTTCTTCCTGCATGGTCCAGGACTTCTCTGAAGGGCTCAAAAGGCTTCAAAAGTCGTATTGAGGGAGGTAAAAAGCCACAGTAGAGCTGTGGCAGTTGTTGTGACTGTTTAAAAAACGTTTTTGTCATTTGTTATTCCGTTTTTGGTATTAAGGGGTTAATCATCCATTTGCAAGTGGGTGCAATGCTCTGCTAACTTATTACATACACTGTAAAAATTTTGTTAGTGTAACTGCATTTTTTCACTGTTATTTCAAAATTTGGGAAAATTTGTGTTTCTTAAAGGCGCAGTAACATTTTTTATATTGCTTGTAAACTTGTTTTAAAGTGTTTTCCAAGCTTGCTAGTCTGTTTAAACATGTCCGACACAGAGGAACCTACTTGTTCATTATGTTTGAAAGCCATGGTGGAGCCCCATAGGAGAATGTGTACTAAATGTATTGATTTCACCTTAAACAGTAAAGATCAGTCTTTATCTATAAAATAATTATCACCAGAGGGTTCTGTCGAGGGGGAAGTTATGCCGACTAACTCTCCCCACGTGTCAGACCCTTCGCCTCCCGCTCAGGGGACGCACGATAATATGGCGCCAATTACATCAGGGACGCCCATAGCGATTACCTTGCAGGACATGGCTGCAATCATGAATAATACCCTGTCAGAGGTATTATCTAGATTGCCTGAATTAAGAGGCAAGCGCGATAGCTCTGGGGTTAGGAGAGATACAGAGTGCGCAAATGCTGTTAGAGCCATGTCTGATACTGCGTCACAGTATGCAGAACATGAGGACGGAGAGCTTCAGTCTGTGGGTGACATCTCTGACTCGGGGAAACCTGATTCAGAGATTTCTAATTTTAAATTTAAGCTTGAGAACCTCCGTGTATTGCTTGGGGAGGTATTAGCTGCTCTGAATGACTGTAACACAGTTGCAATTCCAGAGAAATTGTGTAGGCTGGATAGATACTATGTGGTGCCGGTGTGTACTGACATTTTTCCTATACCTAAAAGGCTTACAGAAATTATTAGCAAGGAGTGGGATAGACCCGGTGTGCCCTTTTCCCCACCTCCTATATTTAGAAAAATGTTTCCAATAGACGCCACTACACGGGACTTATGGCAGACGGTCCCTAAGGTGGAGGGAGCAGTTTCTACTTTAGCAAAGCGTACCACTATCCCGGTTGAGGACAGTTGTGCTTTTTCAGATCCAATGAATAAAAAATTGGAGGGTTACCTTAAGAAAATGTTTATTCAACAAGGTTTTATTTTACAGCCCTTTGCATGCATTGCGCCTGTCACTGCTGCGGCGGCATTCTGGTTTGAGGCCCTGGAAGAGGCCATCCAGACAGCTCCAGTGAATGAAATTATTGAGAAGCTTAGAACGCTTAAGCTAGCTAACTCATTTGTTTCTGATGCCATTGTTCATTTGACTAAACTAACGGCTAAGAATTCCGGATTCGCCATCCAGGCGCGTAGGGTGCTATGGCTTAAATCCTGGTCAGCTGACGTGACTTCAAAGTCTAAATTACTCAACATTCCTTTCAAGGGGCAGACCTTATTCGGCCTGGCTTGAAGAAAAATTATTGCTGACATTACTGGAGGCAAGGGTCATACCCTTCCTCAGGACAGGGCCAAATCAAAGGCCAAACAGTCTAATTTTCGTGCCTTTCGAAATTTCAAGGCAGAAGCAGCATCAACTTCCTCCACTTCAAAACAAGAGGGAACTGTTGCTCATTCCAGACAGGCCTGGAAACCTAACCAGTCCTGGAACAAGGGCAAGCAGGCCAGAAAGCCTGCTGCTGCCCCCAAGACAGCATGAAGGAACGGCCCCCTATCCGGAAACGGATCTAGTGGGGGGCAGACTTTCTCTCTTTGCCCAGGCGTGGGCAAGAGATGTTCAGGATCCCTGGGCATTGGAGATCATATCTCAGGGATATCTTCTGGACTTCAAAGCTTCTCCTCCACAAGGGAGATTTCATCTTTCAAGGTTATCAGCAAACCAGATAAAGAAAGAGGCATTCCTAAGCTGTGTGCAAGACCTCCTAGTAATGGGAGTGATCCATCCAGTTCCGCGGACGGAACAAGGACAGGGATTTTATTCAAATCTGTTTGTGGTTCCCAAGAAAGAGGGAACCTTCAGACCAATCTAAAGATCTTAAACAAATTCCTCAGAGTTCCATCATTCAAAATGGAAACTATTTGGACTATCCTACCCATGATCCAAGAGGGTCAGTACATGACCACAGTTGACTTAAAGGATGCCTACCTTCACATACCGATTCACAAAGATCATCATCGGTTCCTAAGGTTTGCCTTTCTAGACAGGCATTACCAATTTGTAGCTCTTCCCTTCGGGTTGGCCACTGCCCCGAGAATTTTTACAAAGGTTCTGGGCTCACTTCTGGCGGTTCTAAGACCGAGAGGCATAGCGGTGGCTCCGTATCTAGACGACATCCTGATACAGGCGTCAAGCTTTCAAACTGCCAAGTCTCATACAGAGATAGTTCTGGCATTTCTGAGGTCGCATGGGTGGAAAGTGAACGTGGAAAAGAGTTCTCTATCACCACTCACAAGAGTCTCCTTCCTAGGGACTCTTATAGATTCTGTAGAGATGAAAATGTACCTGACGGAGTCCAGGTTATCAAAACTTCTAAATGCTTGCCGTGTCCTTCATTCCATTCCACGCCCGTCAGTGGCTCAGTGCATGGAAGTAATTGACTTAATGGTAGCGGCAATGGACATAGTGCCATTTGCGCGCCTGCATCTCAGACCGCTGCAATTATGCATGCTAAGTCAGTGGAATGGGGATTACTCAGATTTGTCCCCTCTACTAAATCTGGATCAAGAGACCAGAGATTCTCTTCTCTGGTGGCTTTCTCGGGTCCATCTGTCCAAGGGTATGACCTTTCGCAGGCCAGATTGGACGATTGTAACAACAGATGCCAGCCTTCTAGGTTGGGGCACAGTCTGGAACTCCCTGAAGGCTCAGGGATCGTGGACTCAGGAGGAGAAACTCCTCCCAATAAATATTCTGGAGTTAAGAGCAATATTCAATGCTCTTCTAGCTTGGCCTCAGTTAGCAACACTGAGGTTCATCAGATTTCAGTAGGACAACATTACGACTGTGGCTTTCATCAACCATCAAGGGGGAACCAGGAGTTCCCTAGCGATGTTAGAAGTCTCAAAGATAATTCGCTAGGCAGGGTCTCACTCTTGCCACCTGTCAGCGATCCACATCCCAGGCGTAGAGAACTGGGAGGCGGATTTTCTAAGTCGTCAGACTTTTCATCCGGGGGAGTGGGAACTCCATCTGGAGGTGTTTGCTCAACTGGTCCATCGTTGGGGCAAACCAGAACTGGATCTCATGGCGTCTCGCCAGAACGCCAAGCTTCCTTGTTACGGATCCAGGTCCAGGGACCCGGGAGCAATGCTGATAGATGCTCTAGCAGCTCCTTGGTTCTTCAACCTGGCTTATGTGTTTCCACCGTTTCCTCTGCTCCCTCGACTGATTGCCAAAATCAAACAGGAGAGAGCATCAGTGATTCTGATAGCGCCTGCGTGGCCACGCAGGACCTGGTATGCAGACCTAGTGGACATGTCATCTCTTCCACCATGGACTCTGCCTCTGAGGCAGGACCTTCTAATACAAGGTCCTTTCAATCATCCAAATCTAATTTCTCTGAGACTGACTGCATGGAGATTGAACGCTTGATTCTATCAAGGCGTGGCTTCTCTGAGTCAGTTATTGATACCTTAATACAGGCTCGGAAGTCTGTCACCAGGAAAATCTACCATAAGATATGGCGTAAATATCTTTATTGGTGTGAATCCAAGAGTTACTCATGGAGTAAGGTTAGGATTCATAGGATATTGTCCTTTCTCCAAGAGGGTTTGGACAAAGGCTTATCAGCTAGTTCTTTAAAAGGACATATCTCTGCTCTGTCTATTCTTTTGCACAAGTGTCTGGCAGAAGTTCCAGACGTCCAGGCATTTTGTCAGGCTTTGGTTAGGATTAAGCCTGTGTTTAAAACTGTTGCTCCCCCGTGGAGCTTAAACTTGGTTCTTAAAGTTCTTCAGGGAGTTCCGTTTGAACCCCTTCATTCCATTGATATTAAACTTTTATCTTGGAAAGTTCTGTTTTTGATGGCTATTTCCTCGGCTCGAAGAGTCTCTGAGTTATCTGCCTTACATTGTGATTCTCCTTATCTGATTTTTCATTCAGACAAGGTAGTTCTGCGTACCAACCTGGGTTTTTACCTAAGGTGGTTTCTAACAGGAATATCAATCAAAAGATTGTTGTTCCATCATTGTGTCCTAATCCTTCTTCAAAGAAGGAACGTCTTTTGCATAATCTGGACGTAGTCCCTGCCTTGAAGTTTTACTTACAGGCTACTAAAGATTTTCGTCCAACATCTGCCCTATTTGTCGTTTACTCTGGATAGAGGAGAGGTCAAAAAGCTTCGGCAACCTCTCTCTCCTTTTGGCTTTGGAGCATAATACGCTTAGCCTATGAGACTGCTGGACAGCAGCCCCCTGAAAGGATTACAGCTCATTCTACTAGAGCTGTGGCTTCCACCTGGGCCTTTAAAAATGAGGCCTCTGTTGAACAGATTTGCAAGGCTGCGACTTGGTCTTCGCTTCACACCTTTTCAAAATTTTACAAATTTGACACACTTGCTTCTTCGGAGGCTGTTTTTGGGAGAAAGGTTCTACAGGCAGTGGTTCCTTCCGTTTAAGTTCCTGCCTTGTCTCTCCCATCATCCGTGTACTTTAGCTTTGGTATTGGTATTCCACAAGTAATGGATGATCCGTGGACTGGATACACTTAACAAGAGAAAACATAATTTATGCTTACCTGATAAATTTATTTCTCTTGTAGTGTATCCAGTCCATGGCCCGTCCTGTCCTTTTAAGGCAGGTCTAAATTTTAATTAAACTACAGTCACCACTGCACCCTATGGTTTCTCCTTTCTCGTCTTGTTTCGGTCGAATGACTGGATATGGCAGTGAGGGGAGGAGCTATATAGCAGCTCTACTGTGGGTGATCCTCTTGCAACTTCCTGTTGGGAAGGAGAATATCCCACAAGTAATGGATGATCCGTAGACTGGATACACTACATGAGAAATACATTTATCAGGTAAGCATAAATTATGTTTTTTTCTTTCATGATTCAGATAGGAGTAAATTAAAAAGTTGCTTAAAATTGCATGCTCTATTATCAATTTTTCTTTGTTCTCTTGCTATCGTAAATTGAAAAGCAGGAATGTAAAGCTTAGGAGCTGGTCCATTTTAGGTTCAGAACCCTGGATAGCGCTTGCTTATTGGTGGCTACATTTAGCCACCAATCAGCAAGTGCTACCCAGGTTCTAAACCAAAAATGGGCCGGCCCCTAAGTTTTACACTCCTGCTTTTCAAATCAAGATAGCAAGAAAAATTGATAATAGGTGTAAATTAGAAAGTTGCTTAAAATTACATGCTCTATCTGAATCATTAAATAAAAAATCTGGGTTTAGTGTCCCTTTAAATAGAAACGTTTTTGTTTTTTTAAAGGCAAAAGACTATTGTGAACAGAATGAAATAATCTTATCCGTGTTAATATATTTAACACAACATATTTATTCATAATAAGAGAAGAATGAAACACTGTAATGTTTATGCTCCTATAGATTAAACAAGTTTTTACAAATTAATTCATTCATTTAAATGATTACATTTCAATTAAACATGTTTGGTGTCTAGAGAAGTTATTTAGCAGAAGCTATAAACCAATAATAATAATAATCATATATCGTCTATAAAAAGATCAGAATTTACAATATAGTTTAATCATTTTTGCTCTTTATTAAAGTGATTGTGAACTTTACAAGTTTTAAAATCAGGTCCGGAATACAAGCGATATGTTAGAGGAACTGCGCTGTAGCTTACTTTTTAATCTTGCTGTGCCATTCTAATAACCAGCGCTTCAGCCGCCCACTTCAAAACTCATATTTTTTGTGAGCGAACGGTTTAAACGGTTTTCCAATCGCGCTATAGCTACAACAAAAGTGCTGTTCAGGTAGAGCGACTATTGGAAAACAGTTTAAACCATTAGCTTACAAAAAATATTGTCCGGACCTGATTTTAACACATGTAAAGTTTAATATCACTTTAAACTTAAAGGGACACTGAACCCAATTTTTTTCTTTCACGATTCAGATGAAGGGGGATATTTATCAAAGGTATGTTGGACCTGATGCGACAGTGCGGATCATGTCTGACAGACCTCGCTGAATGCGGAGAGCAACGCAACGCCGTGCAGATTCGCGGCCAATCGGCAGCCAGCAGGGGGGTGTCAATCAACCCGATCGTACTTGATCGGGTTGAATTACGGCGATGTCTGTCCGTCTGCTCAGAGCAGGCTGACAGCTTATGGAGCAGCGGTCTTTAGACCGCCAGAAACACGGGTTCTCAAGCTCCATCTGGAGCTTAATAGATAGGCCCCAGAGCAGGTAATTTTAAGCAACCTTCTAATTTACTCCTATTATCACATTTTCTTCATTCTCTTGGTATCTTTATTTGAAAAGCAAGAATGTAAGTTGAGAAGCCGGCCCATTTTTGGTGAACAACCTGGGTTGTTCTTGCTGATTGGTGGATAACTTCACCCACCAATAAACAGGTGATGGCCATGTTCTGAACCAAAAACTGGCAGGCTCCTAAGCTTAGATGCCTTAATTTTAAAATAAAGATAGCAAGAGAACAAAGAAAAATTGATAATAGGAGTAAATTAGAAAGTTGCTTAAAATTGCTGCTATATCTGAATCATGAAAGAAAAAATTTGGGTTCAGTATCCCTTTAAGTAGGAAAAATATATCTAAATGTAAACATTGAATATAACTACTAAGCAAATAAAAATAAAAAAACCCCATAAAGAATGTCCGCCTAAAAAAAATACTATCAGTTATTACATTATAATACTAGTATCAGCAGGTCAACAGAAACTATTTTAGCTGTAATTTAAATCAATATAATATTGTGCAATTTTAGCAGATATGCCATAGATATGTGAAATGTCACCAAAAAAAAACATAATTTATGTAAGAACTTACCTGATAAATTAATTGCTTTCATATTGGCAAGAGTCCATGAGCTAGTGACGTATGGGATATACATTCCTACCAGGAGAGGCAAAGTTTCCCAAACCTTAAAATGCCTATAAATACACCCCTCACCACACCCACAATTCAGTTTAACTAATAGCCAAGTAGTGGGGTGATAGAAAAAGGAGTAAAAAGCTTCAAAAAAGGAAGTGGAAATATAATTGTGCTTTATACAAAAAAACAAAACATAACCACCATAAAAAGGGTGGGTCTCATGGACTCTTGCCAATAGATTACATAAAACATAATTTATGCTTACCTGATAAATTTATTTCTCTTGTAGTGTATTCAGTCCACGGGTCATCCATTACTTATGGGATATATATTCCCTTCCCAACAGGAAGTTGCAAGAGGATCACCCAAAGCAGAGCTGCTATATAGCTCCTCCCCTCACATGTCATATCCAGTCATTCGACCGAAACAAGACAAGAAAGGAGAAACCATAGGGTGCAGTGGTGCCTTAAAAAAAGACAGGGCGGGCCGTGGACTGAATACACTACAAGAGAAATAAATTTATCAGGTAAGCATAAATTATGTTTTCTCTTGTTAAGTGTATTCAGTCCACGGGTCATCCATTACTTATGGGATACCAATACCAAAGCTAAAGTACACGGATGATGGGAGGGACAAGGCAGGAACTTAAACGGAAGGAACCACTGCCTGTAGAACCTTTCTCCCAAAAACAGCCTCCGAAGAAGCAAAAGTGTCAAATTTGTAAAATTTTGAAAATGTGTGAAGCGAAGACCAAGTCGCAGCCTTGCAAATCTGTTCAACAGAGGCCTCATTCTTAAAGGCCCAGGTGGAAGCCACAGCTCTAGTGGAATGAGCTGTAATTCTTTCAGGGGGCTGCTGTCCAGCAGTCTCATAGGCTAAACGTATTATGCTACGAAGCCAAAAGGAGAGAGGGGTTGCCGAAGCTTTTTGACCTCTCCTCTGTCCTGAGTAAACGACAAACAGAGAAGAAGTTTGACGAAAATCT
The DNA here is from genome assembly GCF_027579735.1 of Bombina bombina. Lineage (NCBI taxonomy): Eukaryota > Metazoa > Chordata > Amphibia > Anura > Bombinatoridae > Bombina > Bombina bombina. The sequence goes on from NC_069503.1 coordinate 806,418,292, forward strand.
TTAGTTGCCTGTAAATAGAACTTCAGGGCACGGACTACGTCCAGATTATGCAAAAGTCGTTCCTTCTTTGAAGAAGGATTAGGACATAATGATGGAACAACAATCTCCTGATTGATATTCCTGTTAGAAACTACCTTAGGTAAAAACCCAGGTTTAGTACGCAGAACTACCTTGTCTGAATGGAAAATCAGATAAGGAGAATCACAATGTAAGGCAGATAACTCAGAGACTCTTCGAGCCAAGGAGATAGCCATCAAAAACAGAACTTTCCAAGATAAAAACTGAATTTATGTTTACCTGATAAATTACTTTCTCCAACGGTGTGTCCGGTCCACGGCGTCATCCTTACTTGTGGGGATATTCTCTTCCCCAACAGGAAATGGCAAAGAGCCCAGCAAAGCTGGTCACATCATCCCTCCTAGGCTCCGCCTACCCCAGTCATTCGACCGACGTAAAGGAGGAATATTTGCATAGGAGAAACCATATGATACCGTGGTGACTGTAGTTAAAGGAAATAAATTATCAGACCTGATTAAAAAACCAGGGCGGGCCGTGGACCGGACACACCGTTGGAGAAAGTAATTTATCAGGTAAACATAAATTCTGTTTTCTCCAACATAGGTGTGTCCGGTCCACGGCGTCATCCTTACTTGTGGGAACCAATACCAAAGCTTTAGGACACGGATGAAGGGAGGGAGCAAATCAGGTCACCTAAATGGAAGGCACCACGGCTTGCAAAACCTTTCTCCCAAAAATAGCCTCAGAAGAAGCAAAAGTATCAAACTTGTAAAATTTGGTAAAAGTGTGCAGTGAAGACCAAGTCGCTGCCCTACATATCTGATCAACAGAAGCCTCGTTCTTGAAGGCCCATGTGGAAGCCACAGCCCTAGTGGAATGAGCTGTGATTCTTTCAGGAGGCTGCCGTCCGGCAGTCTCATAAGCCAATCTGATGATGCTTTTAATCCAAAAAGAGAGAGAGGTAGAAGTTGCTTTTTGACCTCTCCTTTTACCAGAATAAACAACAAACAAGGAAGATGTTTGTCTAAAATCCTTTGTAGCATCTAAATAGAATTTTAGAGCGCGAACAACATCCAAATTGTGCAACAAACGTTCCTTCTTTGAAACTGGATTCGGACACAAAGAAGGCTACTATCTCCTGGTTAATGTTTTTGTTAGAAACAACTTTCGGAAGAAAACCAGGTTTAGTACGTAAAACCACCTTATCTGCATGGAAAACCAGATAAGGAGGAGAACACTGCAGAGCAGATAATTCTGAAACTCTTCTAGCAGAAGAAATTGCAACCAAAAACAAAACTTTCCAAGATAACTTAATATCAACGGAATGTAAGGGTTCAAACGGAACCCCCTGAAGAACTGAAAGAACTAAGTTGAGACTCCAAGGAGGAGTCAAAGGTTTGTAAACAGGCTTGATTCTAACCAGAGCCTGAACAAAGGCTTGAACATCTGGCACAGCTGCCAGCTTTTTGTGAAGTAACACAGACAAGGCAGAAATCTGTCCCTTCAAGGAACTTGCAGATAATCCTTTCTCCAATCCTTCTTGAAGAAAGGATAGAATCTTAGGAATCTTTACCTTGTTCCAAGGGAATCCTTTAGATTCACACCAACAGATATATTTTTTCCATATTTTGTGGTAAATTTTTCTAGTTACAGGCTTTCTGGCCTGAACAAGAGTATCAATAACAGAATCTGAGAACCCTCGTTTTGATAAGATCAAGCGTTCAATCTCCAAGCAGTCAGCTGGAGTGAGACCAGATTCGGATGTTCGAACGGACCTTGAACAAGAAGGTCTCGTCTCAAAGGTAGCTTCCATGGTGGAGCCGATGACATATTCACCAGATCTGCATACCAAGTCCTGCGTGGCCACGCAGGAGCTATCAAGATCACCGACGCCCTCTCCTGATTGATCCTGGCTACCAGCCTGGGGATGAGAGGAAACGGCGGGAATACATAAGCTAGTTTGAAGGTCCAAGGTGCTACTAGTGCATCTACTAGAGTCGCCTTGGGATCCCTGGATCTGGACCCGTAGCAAGGAACCTTGAAGTTCTGACGAGAGGCCATCAGATCCATGTCTGGAATGCCCCACAATTGAGTAATTTGGGCAAAGATTTCCGGATGGAGTTCCCACTCCCCCGGATGTAATGTCTGACGACTCAGAAAATCCGCTTCCCAATTTTCCACTCCTGGAATGTGGATTGCAGACAGGTGGCAGGAGTGAGTCTCCGCCCATTGAATGATTTTGGTCACTTCTTCCATCGCCAGGGAACTCCTTGTTCCCCCCTGATGGTTGATGTACGCAACAGTCGTCATGTTGTCTGATTGAAACCGTATGAACTTGGCCTTTGCTAGCTGAGGCCAAGCCTTGAGAGCATTGAATATCGCTCTCAGTTCCAGAATATTTATCGGTAGAAGAGATTCTTCCCGAGACCAAAGACCCTGAGCTTTCAGGGGTCCCCAGACCGCGCCCCAGCCCATCAGACTGGCGTCGGTCGTGACAATGACCCACTCTGGTCTGCGGAAGGTCATCCCTTGTGACAGGTTGTCCAGGGACAGCCACCAACGGAGTGAGTCTCTGGTCCTCTGATTTACTTGAATCGTCGGAGACAAGTCTGTATAGTCCCCATTCCACTGACTGAGCATGCACAGTTGTAATGGTCTTAGATGAATGCGCGCAAAAGGAACTATGTCCATTGCCGCTACCATCAAACCTATTACTTCCATGCACTGCGCTATGGAAGGAAGAGGAACGGAATGAAGTGTTTGACAAGAGTTTAGAAGTTTTGTTTTTCTGGCCTCTGTCAGAAAAATCCTCATTTCTAAGGAGTCTATTATTGTTCCCAAGAAGGGAACCCTTGTTGACGGAGATAGAGAACTCTTTTCTACGTTCACTTTCCATCCGTGAGATCTGAGAAAGGCCAGGACTATGTCCGTGTGAGCCTTTGCTTGAGGAAGGGACGACGCTTGAATCAGAATGTCGTCCAAGTAAGGTACTACTGCAATGCCCCTTGGTCTTAGTACCGCTAGAAGGGACCCTAGTACCTTTGTGAAAATCCTTGGAGCAGTGGCTAATCCGAAAGGAAGTGCCACGAACTGGTAATGCTTGTCCAGGAATGCGAACCTTAGGAACCGATGATGTTCCTTGTGGATAGGAATATGTAGATACGCATCCTTTAAATCCACCGTGGTCATGAATTGACCTTCCTGGATGGAAGGAAGAATTGTTCGAATAGTTTCCATTTTGAACGATGGAACCTTGAGAAACTTGTTTAGGATCTTGAGATCTAAGATTGGTCTGAACGTTCCCTCTTTTTTGGGAACTACGAACAGATTGGAGTAGAACCCCATCCCTTGTTCTCCTAATGGAACAGGATGAATCACTCCCATTTTTAACAGGTCTTCTACACAATGTAAGAATGCCTGTCTCTTTATGTGGTCTGAAGACAATTGAGACCTGTGGAACCTCCCCCTTGGGGGAAGCCCCTTGAATTCCAGAAGATAACCTTGGGAGACTATTTCTAGTGCCCAAGGATCCAGAACATCTCTTGCCCAAGCCTGAGCGAAGAGAGAGAGTCTGCCCCCCACCAGATCCGGTCCCGGATCGGGGGCCAACATTTCATGCTGTCTTGGTAGCAGTGGCAGGTTTCTTGGCCTGCTTTCCCTTGTTCCAGCCTTGCATTGGTCTCCAGGCTGGCTTGGCTTGAGAAGTATTACCCTCTTGCTTAGAGGACGTAGCACTTGGGGCTGGTCCGTTTCTACGAAAGGGACGAAAATTAGGTTTATTTTTGGCCTTGAAAGACCTATCCTGAGGAAGGGCGTGGCCCTTACCCCCAGTGATATCAGAGATAATCTCTTTCAAGTCAGGGCCAAACAGCGTTTTCCCCTTGAAAGGAATGTTAAGCAATTTGTTCTTGGAAGACGCATCCGCTGACCAAGATTTCAACCAAAGCGCTCTGCGCGCCACAATAGCAAACCCAGACTTTTTCGCCGCTAACCTAGCCAATTGCAAAGTGGCGTCTAGGGTGAAAGAATTAGCCAATTTGAGAGCACGGATTCTGTCCATAATCTCCTCATAAGGAGGAGAATCACTATCGATCGCCTTTTCTAGCTCATCGAACCAGAAACACGCGGCTGTAGTGACAGGGACAATGCATGAAATTGGTTGTAGAAGGTAACCTTGCTGAACAAACATCTTTTTAAGCAAACCTTCTAATTTTTTATCCATAGGATTTTTGAAAGCACAACTATCTTCTATGGGTATAGTGGTGCGTTTGTTTAAAGTAGAAACCGCCCCCTCGACCTTGGGGACTGTCTGCCATAAGTCCTTTCTGGGGTCGACCATAGGAAACAATTTTTTAAAAATGGGGGGAGGGACGAAAGGTATACCGGGCCTTTCCCATTCTTTATTTACAATGTCCGCCACCCGCTTGGGTATAGGAAAAGCTTCTGGGGGCCCCGGGACCTCTAGGAACTTGTCCATTTTACATAGTTTCTCTGGGATGATCAAATTCTCACAATCATCCAGAGTGGATAACACCTCCTTAAGCAGAGCGCGGAGATGTTCCAACTTAAATTTAAATGTAATCACATCGGGTTCAGCTTGTTGAGAAATTTTCCCTGAATCTGAAATTTCTCCCTCAGACAAAACCTCCCTGGCCCCCTCAGACTGGTGTAGGGGCATATCAGAACCATTATCATCAGCGTCCTCATGCTCTTCAGTATCTAAAACAGAGCAGTCGCGCTTACGCTGATAAGTGGGCATTTTGGCTAAAATGTTTTTGATAGAATTATCCATTACAGCCGTTAATTGTTGCATAGTATGGAGTATTGGCGCGCTAGATGTACTAGGGGCCTCCTGAGTGGGCAAGACTGGTGTAGACGAAGGAGGGAATGATGCAGTACCATGCTTACTCCCCTCACTTGAGGAATCATCTTGGGCATCATTTTCAGTGTCACATAAATCACATCTATTTAAATGAGAAGGAACCTTGGCTTCCCCACATTCAGAACACAGTCTATCTGGTAGTTCAGACATGTTAAACAGGCATAAACTTGATAACAAAGTACAAAAAACGTTTTAAAATAAAACCGTTACTGTCACTTTAAATTTTAAACTGAACACACTTTATTACTGCAATTGCGAAAAAGTATGAAGGAATTGTTCAAAATTCACCAAAATTTCACCACAGTGTCTTAAAGCCTTAAAAGTATTGCACACCAAATTTGGAAGCTTTAACCCTTAAAATAACGGAACCGGAGCCGTTTTTATCTTTAACCCCTTTACAGTCCCTGGTATCTGCTTTGGTGAGACCCAACCAAGCCCAAAGGGGAATACGATACCAAATGACGCCTTCAGAAAGTCTTTTCTATGTATCAGAGCTCCTCACACATGCGACTGCATGTCATGCTTCTCAAAAACAAGTGCGCAATACCGGCGCGAAAATGAGGCTCTGCCTATGATTAGGGAAAGCCCCTAGAGAATAAGGTGTCTAAAACAGTGCCTGCCGATATTATTTTACAAAAATACCCAGATTAAATGATTCCTCAAGGCTAAATATGTTTATATATGAATCGATTTAGCCCAGAAAATGTCTACAGTCTTAACAAGCCCTTGTGAAGCCCTTATTTACTGTCTGTAATAAAAATGGCTTACCGGATCCCATAGGGAAAATGACAGCTTCCAGCATTACATCGTCTTGTTAGAATGTGTCATACCTCAAGCAGCAAAAGTCTGCTCACTGTTCCCCCAACTGAAGTTAATTCCTCTCAACAGTCCTGTGTGGAACAGCCATCGATTTTAGTAACGGTTGCTAAAATCATTTTCCTCTTACAAACAGAAATCTTCATCTCTTTTCTGTTTCAGAGTAAATAGTACATACCAGCACTATTTTAAAATAACAAACTCTTGATTGAATAATAAAAACTACAGTTAAACACTAAAAAACTCTAAGCCATCTCCGTGGAGATGTTGCCTGTACAACGGCAAAGAGAATGACTGGGGTAGGCGGAGCCTAGGAGGGATCATGTGACCAGCTTTGCTGGGCTCTTTGCCATTTCCTGTTGGGGAAGAGAATATCCCCACAAGTAAGGATGACGCCGTGGACCGGACACACCTATGTTGGAGAAAGCTTAATATCAATGGAATGAAGGGGTTCAAACGGAACACCTTGAAGAACTTTAAGAACCAAATTTAAGCTCCACGGCGGAGCAACAGTCTTAAACACAGGCTTAATCCTAGCCAAAGCTTGACAAAAAGCCTGGACGTCTGGAACTTCTGCCAGACATTTGTGTAAAAGAATAGACAGAGCAGAAATCTGTCACTTTAACGAACTAGCAGATAAGCCCTTTTCTAAACCCTCTTGTGGAAAGGACAATATCCTAGGAATCCTAACCTTACTCCATGAGTAACTCTTGGATTCGCACCAATATAAATATTTACGCCATATCTTATGGTAAATTTTTCTGGTAACAGGCTTCCGTGCCTGTATTAAGGTATCAATAACTGACTCCGAGAAGCCACGCTTTGATAGTATCAAGTGTTCAATCTCCATGCAGTCAGCCTCAGAGAAATTAGATTTGGATGGTTGAAAGGACCTTGTATTAGAAGGTCCTGCCTCAGAGGCAGAGACCATGGTGGACAGGACAACATGTCCACTAGGTCTGCATACCAGGTCCTGCGTGGCCACGCAGGCACTATCAGAATCACTGATGCTCTCTCCTGTTTGATCTTGGCAATCAGTCGAGGCAGCAGCGGAAACGGTGGAAACACATAAGCCAGGTTGAAAACCCAAGGGGCTGCTAGAGCATCTATCAGCGCCGCTCCCGGGTCCCTGGACCTGGATCCATAACGAGGAAGCTTGGCGTTCTGGCGAGACGCCATGAGATCCAGCTCTGGTTTGCCCCAGCGATGAACCAGCTGAAGGAACACCTCCGGATGAAGTTCCCACTCCCCCGGATGAAAAGTCTCGCGACTTAGAAAGTCCGCCTCCCAGTTCTCCAGGCCTGGGATGTAAATCGCTGACAGGTGGCAAGAGTGAGACTCTGCCCAGCGAATTATCCTTGAGACTTCTAACATCGCTAGGGAACTCCTGGTTCCCCCTTGATGGTTGATGTAAGCCACAGTCGTGATGTTGTCCGACTGAAATCTGATGAACCTCAGTGTTGCTAACTGAGGCCAAGCTAGAAGAGCATTGAATATTGCTCTTAACTCCAGAATATTTATTGGGAGGAGTTTCTCCTCCTGAGTCCACGATCCCTGAGCCTTCAGGGAGTTCCAGACTGCGCCCCAACCTAGAAGGCTGGCATCTGTTGTTACAATCGTCCAATCTGGCCTGCGAAAGGTCATACCCTTGGACAGATGGACCAGAGAAAGCCACCAGAGAAGAGAATCTCTGGTCTCTTGATCCAGATTTAGCAGAGGGGACAAATCTGAGTAATCCCCATCCCACTGACTTAGCATGCATAATTGCAGCGGTCTGAGATGCAGGCGCGCAAATGGCACTATGTCCATTGCCGCTACCATTAAGCCGATTACTTCCATGCACTGAGCCACTGACGGGCGTGGAATGGAATGAAGGACACGGCAAGCATTTAGAAGTTTTGATAACCTGGACTCCGTCAGGTAAATTTTCATCTCTACAGAATCTATAAGAGTCCCTAGGAAGGAGACTCTTGTGAGTGGTAATAGAGAACTCTTTTCCACGTTCACCTTCCACCCATGCGACCTCAGAAATGCCAGAACTATCTCTGTATGAGACTTGGCAATTTGAAAACTTGACGCTTGTATCAGAATGTCGTCTAGATACGGAGCCACCGCTATGCCTCGCGGTCTTAGAACCACCAGAAGTGAGCCCAGAACCTTTGTAAAAATTCTCGGGGCCATAGCTAACCCGAAGGGAAGAGCTACAAACTGGTAATGCCTGTCTAGAAAGGTAAATCTTAGGTACCGATAATGATATTTGTGAATCGGTATGTGAAGGTAGGCATCCTTTAAGTTCACTGTGGTCATGTACTGACCCTCTTGGATCATGGGTAGGATGGTTCGAATAGTTTCCATTTTGAATGATGGAACTCTTAGGAATTTGTTTAAGATCTTTAAGTCCAAGATTGGTCTGAAGGTTCCCTCTTTCTTGGGAACTACAAACAGATTTGAGTAAAATCCTTGCCCTTGTTCCGTCCGCGGAACTGGGTGGATCACCCCCATTACTAGGAGGTCTTGTACACAGCGTAGAAATGCCTCTTTCTTTATTTGGTTTACTGATAACCTTGAAAGATGAAATCTCCCTTGTGGAGGAGAAGCTTTGAAGTCCAGAAGATATCCCTGAGATATGATCTCCAACGCCCAGGGATCCTGGACATCTCTTGCCCACGCCTGGGCGAAGAGAGAAAGTCTGCCCCCCACTAGATCCGTTTCCGGATAGGGGGCCACCCCTTCATGCTGTCTTAGGGGCAGTAGTAGGTTTTCTGGCCTGCTTGCCCTTGTTCCAGGACTGGTTAGTTTTCCAGGCCTGTCTGTAACGAGCAACAGTTCCTTCCTGTTTTGGAGCGGAGGAAGTTGATGCTGCTCCTGCCTTGAAGTTTCGAAAGGCATGAAAATTAGACTGTTTGGCCTTTGATTTGGCCCTGTCCTGAGGAAGAGTATGACCCTTACCTCCAGTAATGTCAGCGATAATTTCTTTCAAGCCGGGCCCGAATAAGGTTTGCCCCTTGAAAGGAATATTAAGCAATTTAGATTTAGAAGTCACGTCAGCTGACCAGGATTTAAGCCATAGCGCTCTAAGCGCCTGGATGGCGAATCCGGAGTTCTTAGCCGTTAGTTTAGTTAAATGTACAATGGCATCAGAAACAAATGCATTAGCTAGCTTAAGTGCTTTAAGCTTGTCCATAATTTCATCCAATGGAGCTGTGTGAATGGCCTCTTCTAGAGACTCAAACCAGAATGCCGCAGCAGCAGTGACAGGCGCAATGCATGCAAGGGGCTGTAAGATAAAACCTTGTTGAACAAACATTTTCTTAAGGTAACCTAATTTTTTATCCATTGGATCCGAAAAAGCACAACTATCCTCCACCGGGATAGTGGTACGCTTAGCTAAAGTAGAAACTGCTCCCTCCACCTTAGGGACAGTCTGCCATAGGTCCCGTGTAGTGGCGTCTATTGGAAACATTTTCCTAAATATTGGAGGTGGGGAAAAGGGCACACCGGGTCTATCCCACTCCTTGCTAATAATTTCTGTAAGCCTTTTAGGTATAGGAAAAACGTCAGTACACACCGGCACCGCATAGTATCTATCCAGCCTACATAATTTCTCTGGAATTGCAACTGTGTTACAGTCATTCAGAGCCGCTAAAACCTCCCCTAGCAATACACGGAGGTTCTCAAGCTTAAATTTAAAATTAGAGATCTCTGAATCCGGTTTCCCTGGATCAGATCCGTCACCCACAGAATGAAGCTCTCCGTCCTCATGTTCTGCAAACTGTGACGCAGTATCGGACATGACTCTCACAGCACCAGCGCGCTCTGTCCTTATCCCAGAGCAATCGCACTTGCCTCTTAATTCTGGCAATTTAGATAATACTTCTGTCAGGGTATTATTCATAATAGTAGCCATGTCTTGTAAAGTGATTTGTATGGGAGTCTCTGATGTACTTGGCGCCACAATATCACGCGCCTCCTGAGCGGGAGGCGAAGGTACTGACACGTGAGGAGAGTTAGTCGGCATAACTTCCCCCTCGTTGTCTGGTGATAATTCCTTTACAGATAAAGACTGACCTTTATTATTTAAAGTGAAATCAATACATTTAGTACACATATTTCTATGGGGCTCCACACTGGCCTTCAAACATAGTGAACAAACAGATTCATCTGTGTCAGACATGTTTAAACAGACTAGCAATGAGACTAGCAAGCTTGGAAAACACTTTAAAATATATTTACAAGCAATATAGAAAACGCTACTGCGCCTTTAAGAAGCACAAAAAATCTGTCACAGTTGAAATAACAATGAACCAAATCAGTTATAGCAACCAAATTTTCACAGTAAATGTATTAAGTTAGCAGAGCATTGCACCCACTAGCAAATGGATGATTAACCCCTTAATACCCAAAACGGATATCAAATAGAGAAAAAAACGTTTTTAACACAGTCAACACACTGTCAGAGGTCTGCTGTGACTGATTACCTCCCTCAAAAATGACTTTTAAAGTCCCTTGAGCTCTCTAGAGAAGTCCTGGGTCATGTAGGAAGAAGCAGGAAGACTGAATTTTTACTGCGCAAAAAAGCGCTAAAATAGGCCCCTCCCACTCATTATTACAACAGTGGGAGCCTCAGTTAACTGTTTCTATGCAGAAATATAAGTCAGCCATGTGGAAAAATTCATGCCCCAATAAGTTTTATCACCAATGTACCTCACAAAAACGATTAAACATGCCAGCAAACGTTTTAAACATCCTTTTTTAAAGAGTATGTATCTCTATTGATAAGCCTGATACCAGTCCTTCTACTGCATTTTAAGGCTTATTACATTACTTCAGTATTAGTAGCATTTTCTTAGTCAAATTCCATTCCTTAGAAAATTACTTTACTGCATATACATTAATCAGCCTGATACCAGTCGCTTTCACTGCATTTAAGGCTGTACTTACATTACAATCGGTATCAGCAGTATTTTCTTAGTCAATTCCATTCCTTAGAAAAATATTTTACTGCACATACCTTATTTGCAGGAGACCCTGCACGCTATTCCCTTTCTGAAGTTACCCCACTCCTCAGAATGTGCGAGAACAGCCAGTGGATCTTAGTTACTTCTGCTAAGATCATAGAAAACGCAGGCAGATTCTTCTTCCAAATACTGCCTGAGAAAAAAACAGCACACTCCGGTGCCATTTAAAAATAACAAACTTTTGATTGAAGAAATAATTAAGTATAAAACACAACTCTTCTCTCACGACCTCCATCTATGTTGAGGGTTGCAAGAGAATGACTGGATATGACATGTGAGGGGAGGAGCTATATAGCAGCTCTGCTTTGGGTGATCCTCTTGAAACTTCCTGTTGGGAAGGGAATATATATCCCATAAGTAATGGATGACCCGTGGACTGAATACACTTAACAAGAGAAATTATGTTTTCTTTCATGTAATTGGCAAGAGTCCATGAGCTAGTGACGTAATGGCATAGAAATACCCAAGATGTGGAACTCCACAGAAGACTCACTAGAGAGGGAGGGATACAAATAAAAACAGCCATTTTCCGCTGAAAAAATTAAATCCACATCCAAAAAAATACGTTTTTCTCATAATTGAAAAGAAGAAACTTAAAACATAAGCAGAGGAATCAAACTAAAACCGCTGCCTGGAGAACTTTTCTACCCAAAACTGCTTCCGAAGAGGCAAATACATCACAACGGTAGAATTTAGTAAATGTATGCAAAGAAGACCAAGTTGCTGCTTTGCAAATCTGATCAACTGAAGCTTCATTCTTAAAAGCCCACGAAGTGGAAACTGATCTAGTAGAATGAGCTGTGATTCTCTGAGGCAGGGCCTGACTCGACTCCTAGGACCAGAAAAGACAACAAATAGACTAGAAGTCTTCCTGAAATCTTTAGTAGGTTCAACATAATATTTCAAAGCTCTTACAACATCCAGAGAATGTAAGGATCTCTCCAAAGAATTCTTAGGATTAGGACACAAAGCGGGAACAATAATTTTCCTATTAATGTTGTTAGAATTCACAACTTTAGTTAAAAACTTAAATGAAGTCCGCAAAACTGCCTTATCCTAATGGAAAATCAGAAAAGGAGACTCACAAGAAAGAGCAGGTAACTCAGAAACTCTTCTAGCAGAAGAGATAGCTAAAAGGGACAACACTTTCCAAGAAAGTAGTTTAATATCCAAAGAATGCATAGGCTCAAAAGGAGGAGCCTGTAAAGACTTCAAAACCAAATTAAGACTCCAAGGAGGAGAGATTGATTCAATAACAGGCTTGATACGGACCAAAGCCTGCACAAAACAGTGAATATCAGGAAGCTTAGCAATCTTTATGTGAAATAAAACAGAAAGAGCAGAGATCTGTCCCTTCAAGGAACTTGCAGACAAACCTTTATCCAAACCATCCTGAAGAAACTGTAAAATTCTAGGAATTCTAAAAGAATGCCAGGAGAATTTATGAGAAGAACACCATGAAATATAAGTCTTCCAAACTCAATAAAAAATCTTCCTAGAAACAGATTTACAAGCCTGTAACGTAGTATCAATCACTGAGTCAGAGAAACCTCTATGACTAAGCACTAAGCGTTCAATTGTCATACCTTCAAATGTAACGATTTGAGATCCTAATGGAAAAACAGTCCTTGAGACAGAAGGTCTGGTCTTAAAGGAATTGGCCAAGGTTGGCAACTGGACATCCAGACAAGATCCGAATACCAAAACCTGTGAGGCCATGCTGGTGCTACCAGAAACACAAACAATTGTTCCATGATGATCTTGGAGATCACTCTTGGAAGAAGAACTAGAGGCGGGAAGATATAAGCAGGTTGGTAAAACTAAGGAACTGCTAACGCATCCACAGACTCCCTGGACCTGGACAAGTACCTGGGAAGTTTCTTGTTTAGATGGGAAGCCATCAGATCTATTTCTGAAAGACCCCACGTCTGAAAAAACACATCTGGATGGAGAGACCACTACCCCAGATGTAAAGTGACGGCTGATATAATCCTCTTCCCAATTGTCTACACTTGGGATATGTACCGCAGAAAATAGACAACAGCCGGATTCCGCCCAAGAAAGTATACAAGATACTTCTTTCATAGCTAGGGGACTGTGAGTCCCACCCTGATGATTGACATATGCCAAAGATGTGATATTGTCTGTCTGAAAACAAATGAATGGTTCTCTCTTCAACAGAGGCCAAACCTGAAGAGCCCTGAAAATGCACAGAGTTCTAAAATATTGATTGGTAACCTCGCCTCTTGAGATTTCCAAACCCCTTGTGCTGTCAGAGATCACTAGACAGCTCCCCAACCTGAAAAACTTGCATCTGTTGTGATCACAGTCCAGGTTGGGCGAACAAAAGAGGCCCCTTGAGCTATACGATGGTGATCTAACCACTAAGTTAGAGAGAGTCGAACATTGGGATTTAAGGATATTAATTGTGATATCCTTGTATAATCCTTGCACCATTGATTCAGCATACAAAGCTGAAGAGGTCTCATATGAAAACGAGCAAAGGGGATCGCGTCCGATGCTGAAGTCATGAGACTTAAAACTTTCATGCACATAGCCACTGAAGGGAATGATTGAGACTGAAGGTTTCGACAAGCTGAAACCAATTTTATTCATCTCTTGTCTGTTAGAGACAGAGTCATGGACACTGAATCTATCTGGAAACCTAAAAAGGTGACCCCTTGTCTGAGGAATCAAGGAACTTTTTGGTAAATTGATCCTCCAACCAAGTCTTTGAAGAAATTACACTAGTTGATTCGTGTGAGATTCGGCATAATGTAAAGACTGAGCTAGTACCAAGATATCGTCCAAATAAGGAAACACTACAATACCCTGTTCTCTGATAACAGAGAGCGTAGGGCACTGAGAACCTTTGAAATAATTCTTGGAGCTGTCGCTAGGCCAAATGGAAGAGCGACAAATTGGTAATGCTTGTCTAGAAAAGAGAATCTCAAAAACCGATAGTGGTGTGGATGAATCGGAATATGAAGATATGCATCCTGCAAGTCTATCGTGGACATATTATGACCTTGCTGAACAAAAGGTCAACAAATAATCCTTATAGTCATCATTTTGAAAGTTGGCACTCTTACAAAACGATTCAAAATTTTCAGATCCAGAACTGGCCTGAATGAATTTTCTTTTTTTGGGACAATGAATAGATTTGAATAAAACCCCAGACCCTGTTCCTGAAAAAAAACTGGTATGATTACCCCTGAAAGCTCTAGATCTGAAACACACTTCAGAAAAGCCTGAGCCTTCACTGGAACGTGTGAGAGAAAAAAATCTTCTCACAGGAGGTCTTACTCTGAAACCTATTCGATACCCTTGAGAGACAATACTCTGAATCCATTGATTTTGGACAGAATCTGCCAAATGTTTTGGAAAAAATTTAATCTGCCCCCCACCAGCTGAGCTGGAATGAGGGCCGCACCTTCATGCGGACTTGGGGGCTGGCTTTGGTTTCTTAAAAGGCTTGGATTTATTCCAACATGAAGGTTTCAAATTGGAACCAGATTCTTTGGAGGAAGTATTGGCTTTCTGTTCCTTATTCTGTCGAAAAGAACGAAAACAATTAGAAGCTTTAGATTTACCCTTACATCTTTTATCCTGAGGTAAAAAAAACTCCCTTCCCCCCAGTGACAGTTGAAATAATTGAATCCAAATGAGAACCAAATAAATTGTTACCTTGGAAAGAACAAGATAGTAATCTAGACTTAGATACCATGTCAGCATTCCAATATTTGAGCCACAAAGCTCTTCTAGCTAAAATAGCTAAAGACATAGATTTAACGTCAATACTGATGATATCAAAAATAGCATCACAGATAAAATGATTAGCATGTTGAAGCAAGCGACCAATGCTAGACAAATCAGAATCTGTTTCCTATTGCGCTAAGCTTTCCAACCAAAACGTTGATGCAGCTGCAACATCAGCCATGGATATAGCAGGCCTAAGAAAGTAGCCAGAAAATAAACAAGCTTTCCTTAGATAAGATTCAAGTTTCCTATCTAAAGGGTCCTTAAAACAAGTACTATCTTCCATAGGAATAGTAGTACGTTTGGCAAGAGTAGAAATAGCCCCATTAACTTTGGGGATTTTTTCCCAAAACTCCAATCTAACTGCTGGCAAAGGATACAACTTTTTAAACCTAGAAGGAATAAAAGAAGTACCAGGCCTATTCCATTCCTTTAAAATAATATCAGAAATAGCATCAGGAACTGGAAAAACCACTGGAGGTTTATAAACAGAATTTAACCATTTTAGTATCAAGAGGACTAGTTCCCTCAATATCAAGGAACAAATAAACTCCATCTTAAAGAGATAAGTAGATTTGTCAGTGTCAATATCTGAGGTAGAATCTTCTGAACCAGATAGATCCTCATCAGAGGAGTATAATTCAGTATGTTGTCGGTCATTTGAAATTTCATCAACCTTATGAGAAGTTTTAAAAGACCTTTTACGTTTATTAGAAGGCGGAATAGCAGACAAAGCCTTCTGAATCGCATCAGCAATAAAAATCTTTTATATTCACAGGAATATTATATAAATTAGATGTTGAAGAAACAACACAGGCATTGTACTAGTACTGATAGATACATTCTCTACATGTAAAAGCTTATCATGACAACTGTTACATACTACAGCTGGAGATATAATCTCTGCTAACTTATAACAGATACACATTGCTTTGGTAGAACTGTTATCAGGAAGCAGGATTCCAACAGTGGTTTCTGAGACAGGATCAGATTGAGACATATTGCAAATGTAAGAGGAAAAAAAAAAAAAATCTAAAGCAAAATTATCAATTTCCTTATATGGCAGTTTCAGGAATGGGAAAAAAAATGCAAACAGCATAGCATAAAAAAGGCAAGAGGCATATAGGAAGTGGGGTTAAAATAATTAAATTATATGCCGCCAAGTATGACGCACAACGCAAAATTTAATTTTTTGGCGCTAAAAACATCCGGAAATGACGTAACTCGTCTCATGGCAGACGCAACCTTGTGCAAGGAAACCTGGTGTCAACTAAGACGCCGGAAATTACGAATTTGCGTCACCGAACGTACCTTTGCGCCAAAAATTTCTCATGCCAAGAATGACGCAATAAATATCAGCATTGTGCGAGCTCGCAAGCATAATTTTGCCTGCGAAAATTTATGAAAAAGCAGTTAATTTGAAGAAAAGACTATACCCCAGGTAAGAAAAAATAACTTCCTAAATATGTTTCCCCAATTTGAAACTGATAGTCTGCAAATGGAAATATACATAAACCTGACTCATGACAAATATAAGTACAATACATATATTTAAAAACGTATACATATATTTAAAACTTAAATATATTAATACATAAAGTTCCAAACCAGTACTGAAATAGTATCAGTAGAGGTAATGGAATATGAGAGTATATCGTCGATCTGAAAAGGGAGGTAGGAGATTAATCTCTACGACCGATAACAGAGAACCTTTGAAAATATTTCCCGTGAGGAAAACCATAGAATCAATAGGTGATACTCTCTTCGCATCCCTCTGACAAACACTGTACTGTGAGAGGAATCAGGCTTCAAAATGCTGAGAAGCGCATATCACAGAAGAAAATCAACCACAAACTTACTTTACCATCTCCATAGGGAGGCAAAGTTTGTAAAACTGATTTGTGGGTGTAGTGAGGGGTATATTTATAGGCATTTTGAGGTTTGGGAAACTTTGCCCCTCCTGGTAGGAATGTATATCCCATACGTCACTAGCTCATGGACTCTTGCCAATTACATGAAAGAAGTTTTAAAAGACCTTTTACGTTTATTAGAAGGCGGAATAGCAGACAAAGCCTTCTGAATCGCATCAGCAATAAAAATCTTTTATATTCACAGGAATATTATATAAATTAGATGTTGAAGAAACAACACAGGCATTGTACTAGTACTGATAGATACATTCTCTACATGTAAAAGCTTATCATGACAACTGTTACATACTACAGCTGGAGATATAATCTCTGCTAACTTATAACAGATACACATTGCTTTGGTAGAACTGTTATCAGGAAGCAGGATTCCAACAGTGGTTTCTGAGACAGGATCAGATTGAGACATATTGCAAATGTAAGAGGAAAAAAAAAAAAAATCTAAAGCAAAATTATCAATTTCCTTATATGGCAGTTTCAGGAATGGGAAAAAAAATGCAAACAGCATAGCATAAAAAAGGCAAGAGGCATATAGGAAGTGGGGTTAAAATAATTAAATTATATGCCGCCAAGTATGACGCACAACGCAAAATTTAATTTTTTGGCGCTAAAAACATCCGGAAATGACGTAACTCGTCTCATGGCAGACGCAACCTTGTGCAAGGAAACCTGGTGTCAACTAAGACGCCGGAAATTACGAATTTGCGTCACCGAACGTACCTTTGCGCCAAAAATTTCTCATGCCAAGAATGACGCAATAAATATCAGCATTGTGCGAGCTCGCAAGCATAATTTTGCCTGCGAAAATTTATGAAAAAGCAGTTAATTTGAAGAAAAGACTATACCCCAGGTAAGAAAAAATAACTTCCTAAATATGTTTCCCCAATTTGAAACTGATAGTCTGCAAATGGAAATATACATAAACCTGACTCATGACAAATATAAGTACAATACATATATTTAAAAACGTATACATATATTTAAAACTTAAATATATTAATACATAAAGTTCCAAACCAGTACTGAAATAGTATCAGTAGAGGTAATGGAATATGAGAGTATATCGTCGATCTGAAAAGGGAGGTAGGAGATTAATCTCTACGACCGATAACAGAGAACCTTTGAAAATATTTCCCGTGAGGAAAACCATAGAATCAATAGGTGATACTCTCTTCGCATCCCTCTGACAAACACTGTACTGTGAGAGGAATCAGGCTTCAAAATGCTGAGAAGCGCATATCACAGAAGAAAATCAACCACAAACTTACTTTACCATCTCCATAGGGAGGCAAAGTTTGTAAAACTGATTTGTGGGTGTAGTGAGGGGTATATTTATAGGCATTTTGAGGTTTGGGAAACTTTGCCCCTCCTGGTAGGAATGTATATCCCATACGTCACTAGCTCATGGACTCTTGCCAATTACATGAAAGAAAACAAAATGTATGCTTACCAGATAAATTCCTTTCTTTCCTGGCAGGGAGAGTCCACAACTTCATTCCTTACTGTTGGGAAAATACAACACCTGGCCACTAGGAGGAGGCAAAGACACCCCAGCCAAAGGCTTAAATATCCCTCCCACTTCCCCTATCCTCCCAGTCATTCGGCAGAGGGAACAAGGAAAAGTAGGAGAAACATCAGGGTATAAAGGTGCCAGAAGAAATGATAAAAAATGGAGCCGCCCAAACAAAAATATCTCAAATTTTGTTTTCTTTCCATAAGGCAGGGAGAGTCCACAACTTCCTTCCTTACTGTTGGGAAAACTATACCCAAGTTACAGAGGACACTGAATGAATAATGGGAGGGACAAAAAAGAGGCAGACCCTAATCTGAGGGCACCACGGCCTGCAAAACTTTTCTCCCGAAAGCAGCTTCAGCCGAAGCAAACACATCAAACTTGTAAAATTTAGAAAAGGTATGTAAGGAGGACCAGGTAGCTGCCTTACAAATCTGCTCCAGAGGCCTCATTCTTAAAAGCCCACAAAGAAGATACTGCTCTAGTAGAATGAGCCGTAATCCTCTCAGGAGGCTGTTGTCCCGCTATCTTGTAAGCTAAGCGGATAACACTCCTCAACCAGAAAGACAAGGAAGACGTAGTGGCTATCTGACCCTTACGTTTACCTGCAAAGATGACAAACAAAGGAGGAGATTGTCTGAACTCCTTAGTATCCTGAAGATAAAACTTCAAGATACGAACAATATCTAAATTGTGGAGTAAACGTTCCTTCGGCGAGAAAGGATTGGGACAAAAGGAAGGAACAACAATCTCTTGATCTTTGCACAGATTAACAAACTTGAATCTGTGCAAAGGAGGGCTACCAAAATGGTACATGGTCTAAAAAATAAAACTTACCAGGAAAGGCTCAATGACCTAAATATGTATAGCTTAGAGGAGAGAAGGGAAAGAGGTGATATGATAGCAACTTTCAAGTACATTAAAGGGTTTAGTAAAACTGAGGCTGTGGGTATTTTACATAAAATGGAAAATTCAAGAACAAGGGGTCATGAGCTCAAGCTAAAGGGTAGTAGATTCAGGAGTAATTTGAGGAAGCACTTCTTTACAGAAAGAGTGATTGATTTATGGAATAAACTTCCTCAAGAGGTAGTAGCAACAAACACTGTGGGGGACTTTAAAAATGCATGGGACAAGCATAGGGCTATCCTACAAACTAGATAAGTTTATACTGTTAGGTAAGGTCGGGCAGACTTGCTGGGCCTATGGCTCTTATCTGCCGTCAATATCTATGTTTCTATGATTAATGTTATGATCTGACACCACCTTAGGAAGGAAACCTAAGTTAGTACGTAAAACCATCTTATCGCCGTGAAAAACAAGGTAAGGGGGGTCACATTACAAAGCAGAAATCTCAGGGACTCTGCAAGCAGAGGCAATAGCCAATAAAAAACAAATTATGCTTACCTGATAATTTCATTTCCATTGAGGGGAGGAGAGTCCACGGCTTCATTTATTACTGTTGGGAATTAAGAACCTGGCCACCAGGAGGAGACAAAGACACCCCAGCCAAAGGCTTAAATACCTCCCCACATTTTCCTCATCCCCCAGTCATTCTGCCGAGGGAATCAGGAACAGTAGGAGAAATATCAGGGTATAAATGGTGCCAGAAGAGTATAACATTTTAGGTTCGACCATCGGAGATACGGCTGGGAGCCGTGGACTCTCCTCCCCTTGATAGAAATGAAATTATCAAGTAAGCATAATTTATGTTTTCCATCTAAAGGGGAGGAAGGGGAGGAGAGTCCACGGCTTCATTCATTACTGTTGGGAACATATACCCAAGCTCTAGAGGACACTGAATGAAACCGGAAGGGTAAAAAGGCGGACCCTGATCAGAGGGCACCACAGCCTGCAAGCCTTTCTCCCAAAAACAGCTTCCGCAGAAGCAAAAACGTCAAACTTGTAAAATGTTGTAAAAGTGTGTAAGGAGGACCAGGTAGCCAGCCGCCTTAAAAATTTGCTCCATAGATGCCTCATTCTTGAAGGCCCAAGACAAAGTCACAGCTCTAGTTGAATGAGCCGTGATCCTCTGAGGAGGCTTGTGTCTTGCTGTCTCATAAGCCAAGCGAATCATACTCCTCAACCAAAAAGACAAAGAAGTAGCAGAGGCCCTTTACCCCTTGCGCTTCCTAGAATACACCACAAAAAGAGATGTAGACTGTCTGAAATCCTTGGTATCCAGGTTATGAAGTAACCTCTCCTTTGAAGAAGGGTTAGGACACGAAGAAGGAACAATTATTTCCTGATTGATGTTACGGTTAGACACCACATTGGGGAGAAACCCCACCCCAGTGCGCAGTACAGCTTTATCCGCAAGAAACACTAGATAAGGAGGGTCACATTGCAAGGCAGCTAGCTCAGATACTCTGCGTTCCGATGAAATAGCCAACAGGAAGAGAACCTTCCAGGACAGAACCTTAAAAGGGACATTATACACTCATTTTTTCTTTGCATAAATGTTTTGTAGATGATCTATTTATATAGCCCATAAAGTTTTTTTTTTAAATAAATGTATAGTTTTGCTTATTTTTAAATAACATTGCTCTGATTTTCAGACTCCTAACCAAGCCCCAAAGTTTTATTTGAATACCGTCAGCTACCTTCTCCAGCTTGCTCCTGTTTGTGTAAAGGGTCTTTTCATATGCAAAAGATGGGGGAGGGGGGAGTGTCTTATTTGCCACTTGCAGTGGGCTTTCCAGCTACCTTTTCAACAGAGCCAAACTGACAGCTTCTAAGTAAGTTTTTAAACAGTTTTATACTAGATTTTTATATCAGTATCTGTGCATCTTATTCTTTATAGTAGTGTCTATTACATGCAGTTATATGAAAATGAGTGTATACTGTCCCTTTAATGTTTATGGAAAGCATAGGTTAAAACGGAAACCTCTGCAAAAGGACTAAGTTTAAGCTCCAAGGCAGAGCCGACTGCCTAAAGACAGGTCTGATTCAAGACAGAGCCTGAACAAAAGATTGTATGTCAGGGAGCTCGGCGAGTCTCCTATGCAACAAGACTGATAATGCAGAAATCTGTCCCTTTAAGGAATTAGCAGCAAATCCCTTCTCCAAGCCATCCTGGAGAAAGGACAGAATCCTGGATAACTTCACCTTATGCCAAGGATATCCATGCTTCTCACACAAGGACAAGTAAGTCCTCCACACCTTATGGTAGATGCGACGAGTGACTGGCTTCCTTGCCTGAATTAGAGTATTAATCACACTTTCAGAAAAGCCTCTCTTGGCTAAGTCTAGGGGTTCAATCTCCACGCAGTCAGCCTCAGAGAATCTAGATTTTGCTGCTGAAAGGTGCCCTGTGACAGCAGATCCCTGCAACAGGGTGACCTCCACGGCAGAGAGGATAACTTCCCCACCAGATCCACAAACCATGTCCTCCGCTGCCATGAAGGAGCAATCAGAATGGCCGAGGCCCGCTCCTGTTTGATGCGTGCCACTATGCGAGGTAGAAGTGGTAACGGAGGAAAAATGTAAGCTAGGCTGAATCCCAGAGGAACCACTAAGGCATCTATCAGCTCTGCCTGGGGATCCCTGGACCTTGACCTGTATCGAGGTAGATTGCAATTGAGTCTGGATGCCATGAGATCTATCTCCGTTGTTCCCCATCTGTGACAAATCTCTGCATACACTTAGGGGTGAAGATACCATTCTCCCGGATGAAAGGACTGTCTGTTGAGAAAGTCCGCTTCCCAGTTGTCCACACCCGGAATGTGAATCGCGTGGGAACTCCTCATACCCCCCCTGATGCTTGATGTAAGCCGAAGTAATGTTGTTGGTCTAGAATCTGATGACTGACCGACCCCAGAGAAGGCCAAGCCTTCAGAGCATTGTAGATTGCTCGTAGTTCTAGGATGTTGATCAGAAGGAGAGACTCCTCCCTGGACCACTTTCCTTGTGCCATCCTGGCACCCCAAACAGCTCCACATCCTGACAGACTGGCATCCGTGGTCACAATCTCCCAGGACGGTCTCAAGAAGGATGTCCCCATGGCCAGTTGCTCCAGACGAATCCACCAAGAGAGGGAGTTCCGAGTCCCAACATTCAGGGATATCAGCTGTGATAGATCTGAATGATTGCCGTTCCACTGTCTCAACATGCACAATTGAAGAGATCTGAGGTGGAACCTGGTGAATGGGATGACATCTATGCTTGACACCATGAGACCTATCACCTCCATACATTGAGCCACCGATGGGCTTGAGGAGGACTGAAGGGCAAGACAAGTGGACGCAAGCTTCCTGCGCCATTGATCCGTGAGAAATATCTTTATGGACATAAGAGTCTATTATCATGCCCAGGAACTCCACCCTGTTGCTGGAAACCAGGAAACTCTTTCCTGAGTTGATCTTCCAACCGTGAGATTGGAGCTGAAGAAGAGCCCTCGAATGATCCTCTATAAAGCTGAGTGACGGCGTCTGAACCAGGATGTTGTCCAGGTAAGGCGTCACTGCAATGCCCCTGGATCTGGCAACTGCAAGCAGCGCCCCCAGAACCTTTGTGAAGACTCTTGGGCCGTCGCCAGACCAAAAGGAAGGGCCACAAACTGAAAGTGTTGATCCAGAAATGCAAATCTTAGGAACCTGAAGTGGTCCCTGTGGATTGGCATATGAAAGTAAGCATCCTTCAAGTCTATAGTTCTCATGAACTGTCCCTCTTGAACTAGGGGCAGAATAGAGCTGATCGTTTCCATTTTGAACGATGGAACACTCAGAAACTTGTTTAAACACTTTAGGTCCAGAATCGGACGGAACGTGCCCTCCTCCTTTGGAACCACAAAAAGGTTGGAACAGTACCCTAGACCCCTTTAGGCTAGGGGTACTGGTACGATAACCCAGAGAGAGGCAAGATCTCTCACACACTCTAGAAAGGCCTCTCTCTTCTCAGGTTTTGAAGACAGGTTTGACAGGAGGAATCTGCCCTCGGGCGGATGGGATCTGAACCCTATCCTGTAACCCTGGGAGACAACCTCTAGCACCCAAGGGTCCTGAACATCGAGATAATCTGCCCCCTACATGATCTGGAGACCAAGATTGAGCCGGCTTCCAAGTTCCCTTGAACTGGTCCACTTTCGCAGAGGGTTGCTGGCACTGGGCCTTGTCCGCAGGGACGAAAAGTAGATCCCTTAGGCTTAGCCTTTTTATCCTGCGGTAGGAAAGCTCCCTTGCCTCCCATAACCGTGGATATAATCAAATCCAATCCTGGTCTGAACAGGCTCTTTCCTTGAAAAGGCAGCCCTGCGTGCTAAAACAGAAAAACGTAACACCTTGGCATTCAGGCGAATAATTTGCATATTGGCATCAATATTTGCATAATATAGCAAATATTATTCTTAATAATATTTCCCATCTTAACGGGAACCGGGAAAGACTGAGGCACTACCCTGTCCTCGTTTACCTTGTCAAGCTTAGGAGTCGCAGGTTCCTCCGGTATCTTAGGTTCCAGAACCTCCAGAATAGCAAGCACCTGCTGTAGTAGAAAGCGCAGATTCTCCATCCTAAACCTATACCCAGGCTCCTCCGCCGTCTGAGGTTTAGATGACACGGACTCTGACCCAGAAGGGGCCTCCTCCGAAGAGTCGGAGTGGGCCTCGTCATCATATAGAGCCTCTGGATCAGCCATCGGCATGGACAAACCCTGGGCAGGGCCGCTATGATAAACCCTACGCTTGCGCTTAGCAGAACGCCGATTCCAGTTGGCCCGCAAAGTCTGACGGCCAACAAATCTCTCCTGAAGGAGTACCAGTTGGACCCCGGGGCGCTGCATGTGCAATCGGAGATGAATGTAGGAAATGCACCTCCCGGGACGAAGAACCCTCAGAGGTGGACGGCTCAGTAGTACTAGACATCCGTTTACATTTAGATGTAATTTTATCAAGGCATGTGGAACATAGTTGAGCAGGCTGATCTACCAGAACCTCCTCACAATAAACACAGGAATGAGACTTTGTTAAGGAAGGAGACACGTCAAAGTCCTCCATCGCTTGCGCGTTTGGGTCGCTAACTTTATAAAAAAGGCACATTTATACCATAAATAGCCAGGGCACTCACCACCTCCTAGGACCCGGACTACAGAAACCACTATGTCTCCTGCGCCACAGATCAACAGAGAGGATAGGCACACCCAGTCACATGGAATGCCTGGCAGAACCGCCCCTGCACTAGGGAAAAACACGCCAAAAAATGGCCGTGCAAAATTTCCGCAAGTATCCTGAAAGTTCCACACATTGCTAGAGCCTCATCTCGCACATAACGCAGCAATGACACAATAAACAATATCATATATAAACCCCCCTTCAATAATCCCCCTTCCAGGAATATTAACCCTTGATTCTGTAAAGATAAAAAGGCGCCACACTGTGACCCTGTCTTCTATGTTATCATTATTAATAAAAAATTAAACAATCTTACCATAATCTACGCCGAGGAACAGGAACACGGCCCTTGAAGTGTGACAGGTTGGTAGCCTCACTCCTGACATGGACTTGAGTGAAGAAAGCAGGCGACGAAACTTGTCAACGCTGATTGCTTATGGAGCTGTTAATATAAGTCGGGATGGTTTCGCAGAAAGACTCTCCCTGCATCTCCGGACTCTCACTTTCGCCCAGGATCTCACTGAGAGGCTGACAGGACTACTTAAAACTCCAGTCCCAATGTGAAGAGTACTACCCTCCATAAGAGACTTCTCCGAAACTCCGGCACTCCTCTGCCATCCTCCTGTGACGAAAGGCAAAGAATGACTGGGGGATGAGGGAAGTGTGGGAGGTATTTAAGCCTTTGGCTGGGGTGTCTTTGCCTCCTCCTGGTGGTCAGGTTCTTAATTCCCAACAATAATGAATAAAGCCGTGGACTCTCCTCTACTTTAGATGGAAACAGAACCTTCCAGGATAACAGTTTAATGTAAACAGTATGCATTGGCTCAAAAGGAGCCTGCTACAACACATGAAGAACAAGGTTGATACTCCAAGGCGGAGCCACTTTTCTAAACACAGGTCTGATCCTAGTCAGAGCCTTAACAAAGGACTGCACATCCGGAAGCTCAACTAATCTCTTGTGCAGCAACACCGTCAGGGCCAATATCTGTCCCTTCAGAGAAGGGATAAAATTCTGGCAACTTTAACCTTATGCCAAGGAAAAGCACGCTTCTCACACCAGTGCAGGTAAGTCTGCCACACCTTATGGTAGATGTGTCGAGTCACTGGCTTACGAGCCTGAATCAAAGTGTCGATGACACTTTTAGAGAAACCTCTCTTGGTTAAGACTAAGCGTTCAATCTCCACGCAGTCAGCTTCAGAGAATCTAGATTTTGATGTAGATAGGGACCCTGTAGCAGTAGGTCCCTGCGACAAGGTAACCTCCACGGAGGAGATGAGGACATCCCCACCAGATCCGCAAACCAAGTCCTTCGCGGCCAGGATGGAGCAATTAGA
The DNA here is from genome assembly GCF_027579735.1 of Bombina bombina. Classification (NCBI taxonomy): domain Eukaryota; kingdom Metazoa; phylum Chordata; class Amphibia; order Anura; family Bombinatoridae; genus Bombina; species Bombina bombina. The sequence continues at coordinate 806,443,664 of NC_069503.1, forward strand.
ATCACTGATGCTAAGGAACTTCTCGTTCCTCCCTGATGGTTGATGTAAGCAACCAAAGTTATATTGTCTGATTGAAATCTGATAAACTGGGACAAACCCAGAAGGGGCCAAGCCTTAAGAGCATTTAAGATTGCTCGGAGTTCCAAGATATTGATCGTAAGGGAGGACACCTCCTGAGTCCACAGCCCTTGTGCCATCCTGGCACCCTAAATGGCTACCCAGCCGAATAGACTTGTGTCCGTCGTTACAATCTCCCAGGACAGTCTCAAGAAGCACATGCCTTGGGACAGATGATCTAGACAGAGTCACCAAGAGAGCGAGCCTCTTGACAGGTTGTCCAGCTCCATCTGTTGGGACAGATCTGAATGGTCGCCGTTCCATTTTCTCAGCATGCATAGCTGCAAGGGTCTGAGATTGAATCTGGCAAATGGAATGATGTCCCTACAGGACACCATGAGTTCAATCACCTCCATACACTGGGCCACCGAGGGCCTCAGGGAGGCCTGGAGGGCAAGACATGCTGAAGTTAGCTTGCAATGTCTCTGTTCTGTTAGTAATATCTTCATGGATATCGAGTCTATCACCGTACCCAGGAAATTCACCCTGGGATTTAGAGTAAGAGAACTCTTTTAACAGTTTATCTTCCATCCATGTGATCAAAGAAGACTGAGAAGGAATTCTGTGTGCTCTACTTCTAGACAAAAAGATGGTGCCTGTACCAAGATATCATCCAGGCAAGGTGCTACTGCAATACCTCGTGTTCTGGCAACGGCTAGAAGAGACCCCAGAACTTTTGTAAATATCCTTGGAGCAGTAGCTAAGCCAAACAAAGTGCTATGAACTGGAAGTGCTGGTCTGGAAAAGCAAACCTCATGAACTGAAAATGTTCCTTGTGTATCGAAACATGAAGGTATGCGCATCCTTCAGGTCTATGGTGGTCATAAGCTGTCCTTCCTGAGGAATAGACAGTATTGTCTCCAACTTGAAAGAGGGGACACTCAGAAACTTGTTTAAGCACTTCAGGTCCAGAATTGGACGAAAAGTTCCCTCCTAATTTGGAACCACAAAGAGGTTTGAAGTAGGTACCGGGACAATTACTCCTAGAGTGGATAGATCCCATACGGAACCTAAAAAGGTAGCCCTTTTTTCTGGTCTTTTGGACAGTCTGGAAAGTAGGAATCTGCACCTGGGCGAATGGGATTTGAATCCTTTCCGGTATCCCTGAGATACGACCTCCAACACCCAAAGATCATGAACATCCTGAAACCAAGCGTCTGAGAAGAGAGACAGTCTGCCCCCTACTCAATCCGATCTCGGATCGGGGCTACCCCTTCATACAGATTTGTTCTCAGCTGGGTTCTTTGTCTGTTTGGACTTATTCCAGGACTGAGCTGGCTTCCAAGTACTCTTAGGCTGCTCAGACTTCGATGAGGATTACGGTCGTTGGGATTTGTCCAAATGAAAGGAATGAAAATTAGATGATTGCCATCCCTTAGATCTATTCTTCTTATTCTGCTGTAGGAAGGCACCTTTCCCTCCGGTAACCATAGAGATAATGGAGTTCAGCCCTGGACTGAATAAAATCTTCCCTTTGAAGGGAAGAGAAAGGAGTCTGGATTTAGAAGTCATATCTGCAGACCAAGACTTCAACCAGAGCATCCAGCAGGCTAGGACTGCAAAGCCTGAAGCTTTTGCATTTAGGCGTATAATCTGCATATTCGCATCGCAGATGAAGAAGTTTGCAATTCTCAGAGCCTTAATTCTCTCCTGAATATCCTTGAGGGGAGTTTCCACCTCAATAAGCTCAGACAGAGAGAAGCACCAGTAGGTAGCTGCTCCGGCAACCGCAGCTACAGCAGCCGCTGGTTGAAATAAAAACCCTGTATGTTGAAACATTTTCCTCAGAAAAGTTTCCAACTTCTTGTCTATAGGCTCTCTAAAAGAAGAACTATCCTAGAGAGGAATAGTAGTAAGCTTAGCTAGCGTTGACATGGCGCCATCCACCTTAGAGATGTAACCCCACAAATCCAATTGAGAGTCAGGAACAGGGAAGAAGTTCTTAAAAGTAGATGAGGGGGAAAGAGAAGGTCCGATTCTTTCCCATTCGCTATTAATAATATTCGCCATACAAACGGGTACAGGAAAAGTCTGTAGGCCCTATCTGTCCTCGCAAACCCTGTCTAATTTAGGGATCTTAAGTTCCTCAGGTAGCTTAGCCTCTGGAACCTCTCGCGTGGACAGAACCGCCTTTAATAAAACACAGATTTTAAATCTAAAGGAGGGTTCCTCCGCAGGAGGAGATTTAGTAGGGGAAGTCTCTGACTCAGAAAGCTCACCCTCTGAAGCTACAGAGGTCAACTCATCCTCTGATAGTTAGATCCGACAAAAATAATAACCAAATATCAAACAGAAGGGGGCGCTAAAGGTGTGACAATGCAATCATGACAGTCTATATGTGCATAATAAAGAATAATTCAAAACAAATAAATGAAATCTTAATAACTAAATTCCCTTTTCTATGTAAAAAAGGAAAAATAAAAATAAAATCAGAAGAAAAGTTTTTTCTTAAAATGTTGAAAAATGTTCCTGTGATGGCTGCCTCCTCCTCGCTGCCGACTGGTCCGGGTACAACTACAAAAAATACAAAAGAACAGAGGGGCGTCTCATGTGTGGTATCATCAGTTGAAAAGATGCAAAACAAACAGTAGTTGAGCCAAATGAGTACTCACATACTCCAGAAGCACACCTATGTGCTAGTAGGGACGGGCTGCAGAATTATAAAGGTGTGACAGCTCACCCTTCAACCAGTGCTGTGATGCTGGAAATAAAGTGAAAGACACAGAAAGAAAGCACTACATGTGCAGAACATTAAAAGTATAATCAGCAATATTTCTTCAGTGATACAGATGGGTACTCACATACTCCAGAAGCACACGTATGTGCTGGTAGGAACAAGCTGCAAATTTTAGGCAGGTGTAACAGTTCACCCCAGACATAATCTCTTGACGCTGTTGGAGCAGCAGTCCAAATCAAACTGCACTAGGAATCAGGAGGGTTTCTTGAAGGTCAGCAAAGGCAGTTGGTAGGTAGAGAAATCCACTCAAACGTATTTATAATAAAATACAGATATTTATTAAAAACAAAAATTAAACTACACAACACAGCAGTTGTTGTAGTAGGTGGATGGTGGGGTTAACCAACTGCCTTTGCTGACCTTCAAGAAACCCTCCTGATTCCTGGTGCAGTTTGATTTGGACTGCTGCTCCAACAGCGTCAAGAGATTAAGTCTGGGGTGAGCTGTTACACCTGCCTAAAATTTGCAGCTTGTTCCTACCAGCAGATACGTGTGCTTCTGGAGTATGTGAGTACCCATTTGTATCACTGAAGAAATATTGCTGATTATACTTTTAATGGTCTGCACATGTAGTTTCTTTATGTGTCTTTCACTTTATTTCCAGCACCACAGCACTGGTTGAAGGGTGAGCTGTCACACCTTTATAATTCTGCAGCCCGTCCCTACTAGCACATAGGTGTGCTTCTGGAGTATGTGAGTACTCATTTGGCTCAACTACTGTTTGTTTTGCATATTTTCAACTGATGATACCACACATGAGGCGCCCGTCTGTTCTTTTGTATTTTTTGTTAGATCCGACAAAAATGTAGATGACTACGTCAGGAGAACTATGTTTGACCTTTCTCTTACGCTTCCCAGAGGAAGGTAAGACACTCAGGGCCGCAGACACCGCCGATTGTAACTGCGCTGTAAAGTCCGCAGGAAAAAGGCCCCCTCCGGAAGGAGGATTAGTGGTGCCACGGGGAACTGCATGTGAAGCGGCTTGAGTAGAAAGGGTAGTAATCTCTTGGGACATAGATTTCTGAGAAGTAGATGGCTCAGAGGGGCTAATTGCGCTATGTGTATTAGCAGACTTAGCTCTCTTCTTAGACTTTAAAACAGTGTTTAGGCAAGTGGAACAAAATTGAGCAGGCAGGCAAACCATAGCTTCCTCACAATATAAACAGGTATTAATATTCACAACAGAAGGAGTGGAACCTTCTAATGTAGTATCAGAGTCCTCCATAGCTTTGGTATATACTCTCAAAGATGCATAAAAAACTAAACAAATCTGTTTGATATAAAAAAAAACGGCACCTTTATATTCCCAATGACTGGGGCGCTCACCACCTCCTAGACCCAGACAGCTATTAGTGAAAATGCTCTCCTTAGGAGTGATGTCTGCAGCAGGATCATAAGGGAATGAAAGAAACCGCACCCGGTCACGTGGTGCGTAAGACAGGACTTCCCCTGCTATGAAAAGGGCACTAAGCTAATATGAGCTGTGCAACACCTAAAAAATGAAAGTGAAACCTGTTTGTACTAAGCCAAAAACACACATACTGTTCAAATAATCTCCCTGAAGGAGATAGTAACTCTTTATCCTATTGAGGTATATTGCAGTCTCTGTTATATATATATAAATGGTCTTACCCTCCAGGATCCATGCTGTGGAACAGACACAGCCTCTCAAGTGTGACAGTCTTGCAGCGACGCCTTGACAGGGACCTAGCAAGCAGTGAAACTCGTCAACACTTATTGCTCAGGAGTTGTTAGGCCACAGTCTGGATGAGTTCGCAGAAAAACTTACCCTGCATCTCCAGACACTAACTTTCATCAAAACTCTCACCGAGAGGTTGACATGATTACTTAAAACTCCAGTCCTTTCTTGAAGGGAACATACCCATTACAGGACTATCCAAGTCTTCTGACACTTCTCTGCCATACTTCCTTTAGTGACGAAAGCCAAAGAATGACTAGGATAGGGGAAGTGGGAGGGATATTTAGGTTGTCTTTGCCTCCTCCTGGTGGCCAGGTGTTATATTTTCCCAACAATAAGGAATTAAGTTGTGGACTCTCCCTGCCTTATGGAAAGAAAATCTACAAAGGAGTGCAGAAGGAGTTTAAAGAGTGGAATTTTGTGTTATATTAATGTTTAGATGAGAGCTTAAAGGGACACCAAGCTGCACTAGTGTTTGTGTCATTAATTCATTTTAAAATATGGTCTGTTATAGTGAACAAACAGAAACTTTGAGTACAACATCATTTTAAATATTAAATTATCCCTGAGGATGATGTAAACTACACAGATATGATTTATGCTTCTTGCATTTGGTGGTAGTGTCCCTCGACAATGTATGCAAAAATTAACATATAAGATTAAACCTTAATTATTCCAAAAAGATGTATTATAAAGTTAATCTGGATTCTATCAATGACAAAAAAGAAGTATATAATGCTAAAAAAAGTGTGAAAAATAGTGTACATGAGAAAAAATAAATCTAAGTTACCTGATCTGTTGGTGTGTAGTCATTTTGCCTGACGTTGTCAATTTTTTCTAAAAAGCTGAAATAAAAATAAATATATGTTAACACACACACACTCGCACATATATATATAAAATAAAAGATGATCTTTTATATTAAATACAAAATGTATGTTTATATGCTCACATGTGGGATTAAACTTTCTATCCACCTGGTGGAGGCAAAACACCCCTATATAGCATAGCTTTACTCTACCTCATTCTTCCAACTTTCCTCAGTTATACATTTGGCCTAGCAGAGAAGTTAGAAAAACAGGAAACAAAGTGGGTCAAATGAAGTCCAACACAGGACTTTCCTCCAACTGAAGTTAATGATAACCAAAGGAGGGTCATGGACTCTCACCATCATGAAAGAAATAGATTTATCATCTGGTAAGCATACATTTTGTTTTCTTTCAAATTATGGTGAGAGTCCAAGAATTATCACATGTGGAGTCTAATACCTAAGCAGTGAAGTCCGCAAGACCACCAGAATACAACAGGACTAAGGTTAAGGGAAAGGATTACCAATAACAGACTACAGAACATGAGTGGCTGAGATCATGCTCTGATGGGACTACCCTACCTTATGATCTGAGATACACTCCTCATAGCTATTGATTGACATGCAGATGATTGCCATAAACCACTACTGTGTTTTTTTGTGATTTAAACCCATGTCTAAAACTGAGCCAGCTCTTGAGAGCCTTAAAAATCTCTTGGAAATCTGGAGTATTGATAGATACTCAACAACCCAGACAGCCCTCGACCTCTATCGAGATAACTGGCCAATTTAGCCGCAGAAAGGAGGCTCCATGAACTATGGAGTGGTGCATCTGCCACTAGTCTTATCACCTGATCGAAAAGAGAGATGAAAGCTGAGATGACATTATGAAAAAGCCCCCCATCCTCCATACACATTTAAGAGAGGAAGTGTACTGCAACCTGGCACAAGCTGCCTGAAACTTTCGTCTACAATATTTTCAAAGAATTAGCTTCTTGGACAATGAGTCTATTAAAGGAAGTTGAAGCCAGAAAGCCCTCTGGTACGTTTATGCACTGACCATGCCAGCAAAGCTGAGCTAGCAAAGATTCCTTGTGCTCTCCTGCCTGTTAAAACAAGTGAGCCTGCTCTAGAATATTGTTCCGATACGGAAGCCCCTGCAATACCCTCATTACAAGCTACAATCAACTAGGCCACCGACACATTGGGAGAGCACTCTGGGGACTGTAATGAGACAAAGGCCTGGCCAGCTTGCTGTTAAAGGGACAGTCTAGACAAAATTTAACTTTTATGATTCAGATAGGGCATGCAATTTTAAACAACTTTCCAATTGACTTACATCATTAAATTTTCTTTGTTCCCTTGGTGATAATTTTGAAAAGCTAATCCTAGGTAGGCTCAAACTAATTTCTAAACCATTGAAACCCCCTCTTAGCTCAGAGCATTTTGAAAGTTTTTCACAGTTAGACAATACTAGTTCATGTGTGTCATATAGATAACATTATGCTCACTCCCGTGGAGTTATTTAGGAGTCTGCACTGATTGTCTAAACAGCCTGTCTGTCAAGCACTGTGATAAGGGGGTAGTCTGCAGTGGCTTAGATACAAGGTAATCACAGAGGTAAAACATAGATTAATATAACTGTGTTGGTTATGCAAAACTGGTGAATGGGTAATAAAGGGATTATCTATCTTGTGAAACAATAACAATTCTGGTGTAGACTGTCCCTTTAAGACATGAAGGTGACAGTTGACAAAGAACCAGTATGGATTTAAAACCTGATTACAAGGCCATGAAGGTAACCATTGGCCACTACAAATCTCTCTTGGGAGGCAAATGTAAGGAGTTTTACATGATCCCTGTTAATAGAGATGTACCTATATGCATTTTTTTACATCTATAGTCACCATAACCACTGCACAAGAGGGAGAATAGTGTGAAAAAGTCTAGAACTTGAAGATTGGAACATGAAAAAAAATGTTTGTAGGGACTTTATATCGAAAATAAGATGAAGTGTTCCCTCCTTTTTGGGACCCACAAACAGGTGTGAGTAAAAAATGGAGAATCACTCCCTTTCCCTCTAAATTAGACAATAGATTAAGATATGAGCCTTTATAAGATCCTGAGACACATGGGTTAGCTGAAACCTCTCTCACGGGAGCCTGGAGCAAAAGCAGATACCGCATCCTTGTGACACTATATCTAGGACCCAGAAAATCTAACCTACCAAAAAAGTTATAGCCTGCCCACACAGGAAGAGAATCCTAATGAGGGAGGGGGTTGCATTCATGCTGAGCTGAAGGCACTAACATCATTTGTGGAATGTTTTGTCTTAGACTAGGAGGAGCTTGGTCTCCAAGAGGATTTAGGGGATATTATAGTATCCAGGCTAGGCTCAAAAGAGAGAGATAAAAGTTGTTAAGCTAAAACAGCCTAAGCAGCACTTTTCAAGTTTAAGCAAACCTAAACCATTTTCACTTGATCTTGGATCTCTTCCATATCCCCCAACTGTCCCGATTCTAGGGGTCTGTCCCCCTGTCCCGAGTTGCTAGCCATCTGTCCCGATTTGCCCCAGGCAGTTAAAAAAAAATAATAATAAAAAAAAAAAATTCTATTGGGCCCATACTCAGAAGCAGCCTGCTTTGCTCTCACAGCGTTAGATACCTGTTATATTCCCTGTGAAAAGGAATGGTGTGTGGGTTAGGAGGCTGTATACACTCTGACCACGGGTAATGGTGACCTCTCTAACCTACCTCTGGTAGTGATGATGTCTAACCCCTGGTGATAATACTAGCATGCCTTCAGTTTTATACAATGAGCAGTGCTAATGCCAGGGTAACGAACAGTGGTAGCCGCAGACTGCCAGCTAATGTGCTTGCCAACCCCAGGATCCCATACAATGAATTACAGATACCCATATATGATGTAGTGTGTGTGTCTATCTGTATCCATAACTGTGTGTATGTGTACCTGTATGTATAAGTTTATGCTATGTAGTGTGTGTGTGTCTGCATGTATAAATGTAAGCTATGTAGTGTGTGTATGTGTATCTGCATGTATAAGTGTGTATCTGCATGTATAAGTGTATGCTATGTAGTGTGTGTGTGTCTGCATATATAAGTGTATACTATGTAGTGTCTGTGTATCTGCATGTATAGTGTATGCTATGTAATGTGTGTGTGTGTGTGTGTGTATCTGCATGTATAAGTGTATACTATGTAGTGTCTGTGTATCTGCATGTATAAGTGTATGCTACATGTATAAGTGTATGCTATGTAATGTGTGTGTGTGTAGCTGCATGTATAAGTGTATACTATGTAGTGTCTGAGTATCTGCCTGTATAAGTGTATGCTATGTAGTGTGTGTGTATCTGCATGTATAAGTGTATGCTATGTAGTGTGTGTGTATCTGCATGTGTACGTGTATGCTATGTAGTGTGTGTGTATCTGCATGTGTAAGTGTATGCTGTGTGTGTGTGTGTGTGTATCTGTATGTATAAGTGTATGCTATGTAGTGTGTGTGTATCTGCATGTATAAGTGTATGCTATGTAGTGTGTGTGTATCTGCATGTATAAGTGTATGCTATGCAGTGTGTGTGTGTGTGTATCTGCATGTGTAAGTGTATGCTATGTAGTGTGTGTGTGTGTATCTGCACGTGTAAGTGTATGCTATGTAGTGTGTGTGTATCTGCATGTGTAAGTGTATGCTATGTAGCGTGCTACTGTGCATTTTTGCTGACTTTAAAGGCCAGAATCTAGAATATTAACGGGGAATGCAGAGAGTAGTTTTAAAGAATTTATTATTAAATGTGCAATTAAGATAAAAATATTTAGCAATGTCTTTACAAAGGCTAATTAAATACAGCGCTCACATAGCAATACCAGTGGTTTGAGCTTGTGTTTGATTTGCTGCCTAAGTGTATTAAAATATATGACTTTATTTAGAATTTTATTTTTATTACTTTGGTCTTATGTTTTTTTAAGCCCCGCCCCCCAACAAAATGTAATTTTTTTTTTGCCGCCGGGGGGGTGGGGGGGGGGGTGTCCCTCTTTTGAATTTTGAAATGTTGGGAGGTATGCACTTCCAAGGATCCTACACTTGATGCAAACTCATAGAGGTTATCTCACCAGACAGACATGTATGTTGCCATCCATGCTGACAGGGTACTATCACCTATGGAAATAGTAGTTCACTTGGCTAATGGGGACATAGTGCCGTTCATTTTAAGGTCAGTCTCCCAAACCTTGAACTTAGAGCTTGTCAAAGAAAACATAACTTTTGCTTTGGTGGAAGAAACAAAGGATACACCTGGCTTGCTCCACCCCTAAGATTACAGATCAGACACTGATATAGGTATAAGGAAGGCAATGAGGTGTTTAAGAACAGACTTAAAAAATATATCCAATGTTAGCTTTAAAAGTGCTTGTGGGTTCACCCACCTCTAAGGTGCTCAACACTTCCCTTAGTAAAGCAAGAATATACTCTAACCTGGAATTATGCGACACAATGTAACCTGTTTCGGGGACGGGGGCAGCTAGAGTCCAATCTTGCCTTATTATGTTTTGGGTACCTAGACAAGTCACTGTACATTGGTGACACATGGGAGAATTGCTCATGGAGGAAGGAAACCTCCACTGTAGGCACACATCTACTCTTACCTGGGGGATACATAGCAGTGTTCTACACAGAAATGTTTGCTAGTCAAGTGGCATTATAAAGTAGCTGGGTGGGGGCAGTGTAATACTTTCTAATATTATAGCATTTTCAGCTATCCAAAAACAAATTAATTGCATAATTTAATATAAATTTGTTTAATGATGATTTGTGCAATAAGCATTGAAACATTTTATGTTAGCTAATTTTAGCTTAATATTGGCTATAATATTAGCCAGGTGGTCCATCAAATCAGCCGTGTGGTGTGCCTATTAAAACGGTCCTAGTGAGAACATCAGCTCATCTATAGCAGAATGGAAGTATTCATTGAATTTAGGAGCTAGCTTAGTAGAGTCCCCTGAAGGTTCAGGCTTTGGGGCAGTAACCCTGTAGCAACTCTGATCAGAATGTAAAGCAGATAACCCTTGACTAGGATTAGTAATATGCTCAGCTGAGACAAGGCTTACACAGGTACAGGTTTACACTTGCACAACCAAGTGTGATCTCATCCCAGAGGAAAAATAGATAACCTAAAAACACAAGCACTCGGGTTGAATAAACTGCTTGCTTGCTCAAATATCACCCAGCACCCCCAGAAATACAGCATTTAACAAACACAGCTAGAAAATACTCTACAATGTAGAAGATATTCTTACCCTCTTATATACAACTCTTCAAAACTTGTAGGAAG
>NC_069503.1:806459368-806464368 GCF_027579735.1 Bombina bombina
GTGGTGACTGTAGTTAAAGAAAATAAATTATCAGACCTGATTAAAAAAACCAGGGCGGGCCGTGGACCGGACACACCGTTGGAGAAAGTAATTTATCAGGTAAACATAAATTCTGTTTTCTCCAACATAGGTGTGTCCGGTCCACGGCGTCATCCTTACTTGTGGGAACCAATACCAAAGCTTTAGGACACGGATGAAGGGAGGGAGCAAATCAGGTCACCTAAATGGAAGGCACCACGGCTTGCAAAACCTTTCTCCCAAAAATAGCCTCAGAAGAAGCAAAAGTATCAAATTTGTAAAATTTAGAAAAAGTGTGCAGTGAAGACCAAGTCGCTGCCTTACATATCTGATCAACAGAAGCCTCGTTCTTGAAGGCCCATGTGGAAGCCACAGCCCTAGTGGAGTGAGCTGTGATTCTTTCAGGAGGCTGCCGTCCGGCAGTCTCATAAGCCAATCGGATAATGCTTTTAATCCAGAAGGAGAGAGAGGTAGAAGTTGCTCTTTGACCTCTCCGTTTACCAGAATAAACAACAAACAAAGACAAAGTTTGTCTGAAATCCTTAGTAGCTGCTAAGTAAAATTTGAGAGCACGAACTACATCCAAGTTGTGCAACAAACGTTCCTTCTTTGAAACTGGATTAGGACACAAAGAAGGCACAACTATCTCCTGGTTAATGTTTTTGTTAGAAACAACTTTTGGAAGAAAACCAGGTTTAGTACGCAAAACCACCTTATCTGCATGGAACACCAGATAAGGAGAAGAACACTGCAGAGCAGATAATTCTGAAACTCTTCTAGCAGAAGAAATTGCAACCAAAAACAAAACTTTCCAAGATAATAACTTAATATCAACGGAATGTAAGGGTTCAAACGGAACCCCCTGAAGAACTGAAAGAACTAGGTTGAGACTCCAAGGAGGAGTCAAAATTTTGTAAACAGGCTTGATTCTAACCAGAGCCTGAACAAAGGCTAGAACATCTGGCACAGCTGCCAGCTTTTTGTGAAGTAACACAGACAAGGCAGAAATCTGTCCCATCAAGGAAATTGCAGATAATCCTTTTTCCAATCCTTCTCGAAGGAAGGATAGACTCTTAGGAATCTTAACCTTGTCCCAAGGGAATCCTGCAGATTCACACCAACAGATATACCAAATTATGTGGTAATTTTTCTGGTTACAGGCTTTCAGGCCTGAACAAGAGTATTAATAACAGAATCTGAGAACCCTCGCTTTGATAAGATCAAGCGTTCAATCTCCAAGCAGTCAGCTGGAGTGGGTCGAACGGACCTAGAACAAGAAGGTCTCGTCTCAAAGGTAGCTTCCATGGTGGAGCCGATGACATATTCACCAGATCTGCATACCAAGTCCTGCGTGGCCACGCAGGAGCTATCAAAATCACCGACGCCCTCTCCTCCTGGCTACCGGCCTGGGGATGAGAGGAAACGGCGGGAACACATAAGCTAGTTTGAAGGTCCAAGGTGCTACTAGTGCATCCACTAGAGCCGCCTTGGGATCCCTGGATCTGTACCCGTAGTAAGGAACTCTGAAGTTCTGACGAGAGGCCATCAGATCCATGTCTGGAATGCCCCACGGTTGAGTGACTTGGGCAAAGATTTCCGGATGGAGTTCCCACTCCCCCGGATGCAATGTCTGACGACTCAGAAAATCCGCTTCCCAATTTTCCACTCCTGGGATGTGGATAGCAGACAGGTGGCAGGAGTGAGACTCCGCCCATAGAATGATTTTGGTCACTTCTTCCATCGCTAGGGAACTCCTTGTTCCCCCCTGATGGTTGATGTATGAACTTGGCCCTCGCTAGCTGAGGCCAAGCTTTGAGAGCATTGAATATCGCTCTCAGTTCCAGAATATTTATCGGTAGAAGAGATTCTACCCGAGACCAAAGACCCTGAGCTTTCAGGGATCCCCAGACCGCGCCCCAGCCCATCAGACTGGCGTCGGTCGTGACAATGACCCACTCTGGTCTGCGGAAGGTCATCCCTTGTGACAGGTTGTCCAGGGACAGCCACCAACGGAATGAGTCTCTGGTCCTCTGATTTACTTGTATCTTCGGAGACAAGTCTGAATAGTCCCCATTCCACTGACTGAGCATGAACAATTGTAATGGTCTTAGATGAATGCGCACAAAAGGAACTATGTCCATTGCCGCTACCATCAAACCTATCACTTCCATGCACTGCGCTATGGAAGGAAGAGGAACGGAATGAAGTATCCGACAAGAGTCTAGAAGTTTTGTTTTTCTGGCTTCTGTCAGAAAAATCCTCATTTCTAAGGAGTCTATTATAGTTCCCAAGAAGGGAACCCTCGTTGACGGAGATAGAGAACTCTTTTCCACGTTCACTTTCCATCCGTGAGATCTGAGAAAGGCCAGGACAATGTCCGTGTGAGCCTTTACTTGAGGAAGGGACGACGCTCGAATCAGAATGTCGTCCAAGTAAGGTACTACAGCAATGCCCCTTGGTCTTAGCACCGCCAGAAGGGACCCTAGTACCTATGAGAAAATCCTAGGAGCAGTGGCTAATCCGAAAGAAAACGCCACGAACAGGAAATGCTTGTCCAGGAATGCAAACCTTAGGAACCGATGATGTTCCTTGTGGATAGGAATATGTAGATACGCATCCTTGAAATCCACCTTGGTCATGAATTGACCTTCCTGGATGGAAGGAAGAAGTGTTCGAATGGTTTCCATCTTGAACGATGGAACCTTGAGAAACTTGTTCAAGATCTTGAGATCTAAGATTGGTCTGAACGTTCCCTCTTTTTTGGGAACTATGAACAGATTGGAGTAGAACCCCATCCCTTGTTCTCCTAATGGAACAGGATGAATCACTCCCATTTTTAGCAGGTCTTCTACCCAATGTAAGAATGCCTGTCTTCTTATGTGGTCTGAAGACAACTGAGACCTGTGGAACCTCCCCCTTGGAGGAAGCCCCTTGAACTCCAGAGAATAACCTTGGGAGACTATTTCTAGCGCCCAAGTCTGAGCGAAGAGAGAGAGTCTGCCCCCCACCAGATCCGGTCCCGGATCGGGGGCCCGCATTTCATGCTGTCTTGGTAGCAGTGGCAGGTTTCCTGGCCTGCTTTCCTTTGTTCCAGCCTTGCATAGGTCTCCAGGCTGGATTGGCTTGAGAAGTATTACCTTCCTGCTTAGAGGACGTAGCCCTTGGGGCTGATCCGTTTCTGCGAAAGGGACAAAACTTAGGTTTATTTTTGGTCTTGAAAAGACCTATCCTGAGGAAGGGCGTGGCCCTTGCCCCCAGTGATATCAGAGATAATCTCTTTCAAGTCAGGGCCAAAGAGTGTTTTCCCCTTGAAAGGAATGTCAAGCAATTTGTTCTTGGAAGACGCATCCGCTGCCCAAGATTTTAACCAAAGCGCTCTGCGCCACAATAGCAAACCCAGAATTTTTTCGCCGCTAACCTAGCCAATTGCAAGGTGGCGTCTAGGGTGAAAGAATTAGCCAATTTAAGAGCACGAATTCTGTCCATAATCTCCTCATAAGAAGAAGAAATACTAATAATCGTCTTTCCTAGCTCATCAAACTAGAAACACGCGGCTGCAGTGACAGGGACAATGCATGCAATTGGTTGTAGAAGGGAACCTTGCTGAACAAACATCTTTAGCAGACCTTCTAATTTTTTATCCATAGGATCTTGGAAAGCACAACTATCTTCTATGGGTATAGTGGCGCGCTTGTGTAGAGTAGAAACCGCCCCCTCGACCTTGGGGACTGTCTGCCATCAGTCCTTTCTGGGGTCGACTATAGGAAAACAATTTTATAAATATGGGGGGAGGTACTAAAGGTATACCGGGCCTGTCCCATTCTTTACTAACAATGTACGCCACCCGCTTGGATATAGGAAAAGCTTCGGGGGGCCCCGGGGCCTCTAAGAACTTTTCCATTTTACATAGTGGTTCTGGAATGACCAGATAATCACAATCATCCAAATTGGATAACACCTCCTTAAGCAGAGCGCGGAGATGTTCCAACTTAAATTTAAAAGTAATCACATCAGGTTCAGCTTGTTGAGAAATGTTTCCTGAATCTGAAATTTCTCCCTCAGACAAAACCTCCCTGGCCCCCTCAGACTGGTGTAGGGGCCCTTCAGAAACCATATCATCAGCGTTCTCATGCTCTACAGAATTTTCTAAAACAGAGCAGTCGCGCTTTCGCTGATAAGTGGGCATATTGGCTAAAATGTTTTTGATAGAATTATCCATTACAGCCGTTAAATGTTGCATAGTAAGGAGTATTGGCGCACTAGATGTACTAGGGGCCTCCTGTATGGGCAAGACTGGTGTAGACGAAGGAGGGGATGATGCAGTACCATGCTTACTCCCCTCACTTGAGGAATCATCTTGGGCATCATTTTTACTAAATTTTTTTATGACATAAAATACATATAGTTAAATGAGAAGGAACCTTGGTTTCCCCACAGTCAGAACACAATCTATCTGGTAGTTCAGACATGTTAAACAGGCATAAACTTGATAACAAAGCACAAAAAACGTTTTAAAATAAAACCGTTACTGTCACTTTAAATTTTAAACTAAACACACTTTATTACTGCAATTGCGAAAAAGTATGAAGGAATTGTTCAAAATTCACCAAAATTTCACCACAGTGTCTTAAAGCCTTAAAAGTATTGCACACCAAATTTGGAAGCTTTAACCCTTAAAATAACGGAACCGGAGCCGTTTTTATATTTAACCCCTTTACAGTCCCTGGAATTTGCTTTGCTGAGACCCAACCAAGCCCAAAGGGGAATACGATACCAAATGATGCCTTCAGAAAGACTTTTCTATGTATCAGAGCTCCACACACATGCAGCTGCATGCCATGCTGTCCTCAAAAACAAGTGCGCCATACCGGCGCGAAAATGAGGCTCTGACTATGATTAGGGAAAGCCCCTAAAGAATAAGGTGTCTAAAACAGTGCCTGCCGATATAATCATATCAAAATACCCAGAATAAATGATTCCTC
>NC_069503.1:806471868-806474368 GCF_027579735.1 Bombina bombina
CCAAGCAGTCAGCTTCAGAGAAGTTAGATTTTGATGTTTGAATGGACCCTGTATCAGAAGGTCCTGTCTTAGAGGTAGAGACCAAGGCGGACAGGATGACATGTCCACTAGATCTGCATACCAAGTCCTGCGCGGCCACGCAGGCGCTATTAGAATCACTGATGCTCTTTCCTGTTTGATTTTGGCAATCAATCGAGGAAGCAGCGGGAAGGGTGGAAACACATAAGCCATCCCGAAGTTCCAAGGTGCTGTCAAAGCATCTATCAGAACCGCTCCCGGATCCCTGGATCTGGACCCGTAGCGAGGAAGTTTGGCGTTCTGGCGAGACGCCATGAGATCTACCTCTGGTTTGCCCCAACGTCGAAGTATTTGGGCAAAGACCTCCGGATGAAGTTCCCACTCCCCCGGATGAAAAGTCTGGCGACTCAAGAAATCCGCCTCCCAGTTCTCCACTCCCGGGATGTGGATTGCTGACAGGTGGCAAGAGTGAGACTCTGCCCAGCAAATTATTTTTGATACTTCCATCATTGCTAGGGAGCTTCTTGTCCCTCCTTGATGGTTGATGTAAGCTACAGTCGTGATGTTGTCCGACTGAAACCTGATGAACCCCCGAGTTTTTAACTGGGGCCAAGCCAGAAGGGCATGGAGAACTGCTCTCAATTCCAGAATGTTTATTGGCAGGAGACTTTCCTCCTGATTCCATTGTCCCTGAGCCTTCAGAGAATTCCAGACAGCGCCCCAACCTAGAAGGCTGGCGTCTGTTGTTACAATTGTCCAGTCCGGCCTGCTGAACGGCATCCCCCTGGACAGATGTGGCCGAGAAAGCCACCATAGAAGAGAGTTTCTGGTCTCTTGATCCAGATTCAGAGTAGGGGACAAGTCTGAGTAATCCCCATTCCACTGACTCAGCATGCACAATTGCAGCGGTCTGAGATGTAGGCGTGCAAAGGGAACTATGTCCATTGCTGCTACCATTAAGCCGATCACCTCCATGCATTGAGCTACTGACGGGAGTTGAATGGAATGGAGGACACGGCATGCATTTAGAAGCTTTATTAACCTGTTTTCTGTCAGGTAAATCTTCATTTCTACAGAATCTATAAGAGTCCCCAAGAATGGAACTCTTGTGAGAGGAAAAAGAGAACTCTTCTTTTCGTTCACTTTCCATCCATGCGACCTTAGAAATGCCAGAACTAACTCTGTATGAGACTTGGCAGTTTGAAAGCTTGAAGCTTGTATCAGAATGTCGTCTAGGTACGGAGCTACCGAAATTCCTCGCGGTCTTAGTACCGACAGAAGGGCACCCAGAACCTTTGTGAAGATTCTTGGAGCCGTAGCCAGTCCGAATGGAAGAGCTACAAACTGGTAATGCCTGTCTAAGAAGGCAAACCTTAGATACCGGTAATGATCTTTGTGAATCGGTATGTGAAGGTAAGCATCCTTTAAATCCACTGTGGTCATGTACTGACCCTTTTGGATCATGGGTAAGATTGTCCGAATAGTTTCCATTTTGAACGATGGAACTCTTAGGAATTTGTTTAGGATCTTTAAATCCAAGATTGGCCTGAAAGTTCCCTCTTTTTTGGGAACCACAAACAGGTTTGAGTAAAACCCTTGTCCTTGTTCCGACCGCGGAACCGGATGGATCACTCCCATTAATAATAGATCTTGTACACAGCGTAGAAACGCGTCTTTCTTTATCTGGTTTGTTGACAACCTTGACAGATGAAATCTCCCTCTTGGGGGAGAGAATTTGAAGTCTAGAAGGTATCCCTGAGATATGATCTCTAGCGCCCAGGGATCCTGGACATCTCTTGCCCAAGCCTGGGCGAAGAGGGAGAGTCTGCCCCCCACTAG
This sequence comes from Bombina bombina, assembly GCF_027579735.1. Classification (NCBI taxonomy): domain Eukaryota; kingdom Metazoa; phylum Chordata; class Amphibia; order Anura; family Bombinatoridae; genus Bombina; species Bombina bombina. The sequence goes on from NC_069503.1 coordinate 806,473,726, forward strand.
ATCCGGTCCCGGATCGGGGGCCCTCGGTTCATGCTGTCTTAGGGGCAGCAGCAGGTTTTCTGGCCTGCTTGCCCTTACTCCAGGACTGATTAGGTTTCCAGCCTTGTCTGTAACGAGCAACAGCTCCTTCCTGTTTTGGTGCAGTGGAAGTTGATGCTGCTCCTGCTTTGAAATTCCGAAAGGGACGAAAATTAGACTGTCTAGCCTTAGCTTTGGCTTTGTCTTGAGGTAGAGCGTGGCCCTTACCTCCTGTAATGTCAGCGATAATTTCTTTCAAACCGGGCCCAAATAAAGTTTGCCCCTTGAAAGGTATATTAAGTAATTTGGACTTAGAAGTTACATCAGCTGACCAGGATTTTAGCCACAGCGCCCTACGTGCCTGAATGGCGAATCCTGAGTTCTTAGCCGTAAGTTTTGTTAAATGTACTACGGCCTCCGAAATGAATGAATTAGCTAGTTTAAGGACTCTAAGCCTGTCCGTAATGTCGTCCAGCGTGGCTGAACTAAGGTTCTCTTCCAGAGACTCAATCCAAAATGCTGCCGCAGCCGTAATCGGAGCGATGCATGCAAGGGGTTGCAATATAAAACCTTGTTGAACAAACATTTTCTTAAGGTAACCCTCTAATTTTTTATCCATAGGATC
>NC_069503.1:806481868-806499368 GCF_027579735.1 Bombina bombina
TGGGGGGAACCAGCCTCTTCCAGTTTCTAGCAATGCAGAGCTTAGTGGCTGCAAAGATATTAACCACCTTTTTTATGGTATTTCAGCCTCCTGCCACACATGATATGAAAGAGAAGCCTAAGGGGTGACACTTCAACAGCAATGCCCAGAGAGATACCCAATGAAAAAGCTTCTTCCACAAGGTCTCTAAATTTGGATATGACAAGACATGTTGATCCTAGACAATCTATTCACAGTTTGGACAACTTCACAAGCGTCCATGTGCCACTTTAACACTAGCTTAATATAGGATTCCAGCATGGTTACACAATGAAATATCTTCTTTGTGAGGGTAATAGCCTTGTTTTGGTCTCGATCTGGTACACCTCTATCTATTTCCCTTTCACATGCTCTAATCTACCTTTAGAATAATCAAAAAATAAGATGTTGTAGTAAATAGTGAGTGGTTTTATTAGTCATTTACCACTTTTCAATCTCATCTCCCAGTCAGTTAGTACCCTTAAACCCCTAAATTTTTCCATGCCCCAGAAAGCTGAACTAATTCTCAATCGAGTTTAGATCCCCATTGGATTACAAACCTTCCACCCTACTAAAACCTAATTTATCCCATACATCAACAAACACATTAGGTAGATTTATAAACAGTCCCAGCTGGTGATGCACCGGGGATGGATGTGGGGTTACCTATTTGTGCTTCCTCAACAACATCCAAGAGGAAAGATTTTGTAGGACTGTTTCATTAGTAATGCCTAGATCAAGACTCCTATAGTCAGGAGTCCATAAGATATCCTCAAGTAAAGCCCCCCTCAGGAAAATTTCTGGGGAGTAAAACCCTACACCCTTTACCCTGGCATGAGGTCCTGATACAAAACTCTGATCATTTTAATGAAAAAGTCTGGTAGGCCAAATATGCACAAAACATCCCACAGGTAATCCCATCTGACCCTGTCAAAACATTTTCTGCATCCAATGACAGGACCACCATAAGGATCCCTCTAGCTCCTGGTTTCTCAACAGCCCGGGCCGTGATAGCCCTGCTGGTGGGCCCTGACCTGTCATTCCCCCACTGCACACTCTTACCCAACTGCACACCAGGGGCAGACTGAGACCAATCAAGGCCCCAGGAAAACTGTTTCACACTGACCCAAATGTATTCAAATTTATGCAAATGAACATGGTAGCATCCCTGCCCTAATCCCAACAGGCCCATCAACCTCCAGAGACAGGACCTCCAACATTAAGGGCTAAAGAAAGGGCCCCCACACCTCCAGGGCCAGACCTCACACTCCATGGACCTCACAGCAACAGACCCTCGGCAGGACCCCCCCACAACCCACACTGAACAGCTTAGTTACTGATAGGGCAAATCCCTGCTGCTTACTATAAATATATATATTTGTTGTTTTTTTGTGTTTTTAAAAAGCATATTTACATATGCTGCTGTGTACTATCCCCCCCTTAGCCCCCAACCTCACTGATCCCCCCCCAAACAGCTCTATAACCCTCCCACTATAACTTAATATGCGCCATCTTGGGTACTGGCAGCTGTCTGCCAGTACCCAGTTTAGAAGAAAATATGTTTTTTTTTTATTTTTATTAAAATTTTCTGTAGTGTAGCTTCCCCCCACACAAAACCAACCCCCCACGATCTATTTTTGTGCTTTTGCACAAACAAGATTTGGCCATTTTTTCCTAGCAATATTTTCCGTAGTGTAGCGGTTCCCACCCGCTCCCGCCCGGTGCACGCGCCCACCCGCCAACCTCCGTGCACGTGCACGCTCCTGTGCGCGCCCCCTAACGGCTCCGCCTCCGATCCCGCCCCCCTTGATGTCAGAGGATACACCGATGGCCGCCCACCCGCCTCCCAAGTCGGCTCCCACCCACCAACGATACCGACCATCGATGTCCGGTGCAGGGAGGGCCACAGAGTGGCTCTCTCTGCATCGGATGGCCATGTAAAGTTATTGCAGGATGCCTCCATATCGAGGCATCACTGCAATAACCGGAAAGCAGCTGGAAGCGAGCAGGATCGCTTCCAGCTGCTTCCCACACCGAGGACGTGCAGGGTACGTCCTCAGGCGTTAACTGCCTTTTTTTTGAGGACGTACCCTGCACGTCCTCGGTCATTAAGGGGTTAAAGGACAAAAAAGTGCATGTGAGAATACTAGTGGGTGGAAAATGATGGGGCAATGGTATATGCTGCTGAGATTGACAAAGCTTTTGCTGCCTATTATGATAAATTGTATAATATTAGGACTTTTTAGGGAGGAGATGTTGGGCCCATTGAATATATTACAACTTTTTTTAAGTCTCTTCATCTACCTATTTTGGGGGGATGATACCCGTGAAATATTTTCTGATACTTTTTAAATCAAGAAAATAGTTAACAGAGTAATCAGGATCAGATGGGTTCAGTTGAACCTTTTATAAGAGACTTTGTGCCTTTTCCCCCCATGAGTTTACATTCTATGTTCAATGAAGTTCGTTTGGAGGGTAGGTTTAGAAGGGAATTCTTGGAGGCTTCCATTCGGGCAATCCCAAAGCAAGGGAAAGATGGCTCTCACTGCAGTAGTTATAGGCCAATCTCCTTGTTAAATGTCGACATTAAGCTATATTCAAAGGTCTTCGCCGATAGGTTGATTCACCTCCTTCTTTCCACCTTGTATGTAGACCAGGAAGGCTGACAAGGACAGGATAATACCCATAAGCTAATGAATATCTTTATGGCGGCATGAGCTAGAGCAGTGGTTCTCAACCAAAGTGACCTCAAGGCCCGGTAAATTTTAGCTGGACATGTCCAGGGCCCGGTAGTTTTATATATATATATATATATATATATATATATATATATATATATATATATATATATATTTTTTTTATATATATATATATATATATAGCTTTTATTTTAGTACTGGCAGACTTTCTGCCAGTACTTAAGATGGCGGGGACAATTGTGGGGTGGGGGAGGGAAGAGAGCTGTTTGGGAGGGATCAGGGGGTCTGATGTTTCAGGTGGGAGGCTGAGCTCTACACTAAATGTGATATTAACCCTGCAAGCTCCCTACAAGCTACCTAATTAACCCCTTCACTGCTCGCCATAATACACGTGTGATGCGCAGCGGCATTTAGCGGCCTTCTAAATACCAAAAAGCAACGCCAAAGCCATATATGTCTGCTATTTCTGAACAAAGGGGATCCCAGAGAAGCATTTACAACCATTTGTGCCATAATTGCACAAGCTGTTTGTAAATGATATCAGTGAGAAACCTAAAATTGTGAAAAATGTAAAGTTTTTTTTAATTTGATCGCATTTGGCGGTGAAATGGTGGCATGAAATATACCAAAATGGGCCTAGATCAATACTTGGGGTTGTCTACTACACTACACTAAAGCTAAAATTACCCCAAAAAGCTCCCTACATGCTCCCTAATTAACCCCTTCACTGCTGGGCATAATACACGTGTGGTGCGCAGCTGTCTGCCAGTACCCAGTTTAGAAGAAAAACATAATTTATGCTTACCTGATAAATTCCTTTCTTCTGTTGTGTGATCAGTCCACGGGTCATCATTACTTCTGGGATATAACTCCTCCCCAACAGGAAATGCAAGAGGATTCACCCAGCAGAGCTGCATATAGCTCCTCCCCTCTACGTCAGTCCCAGTCATTCGACCAAGAATCAACGAGAAAGGAGTAACCAAGGGTGAAGTGGTGACTGGAGTATAATTTTAAAAAATATTTACCTGCCTTAAAAACAGGGCGGGCCGTGGACTGATCACACAACAGAAGAAAGGAATTTATCAGGTAAGCATAAATTATGTTTTCTTCTGTTATGTGTGATCAGTCCACGGGTCATCATTACTTCTGGGATACCAATACCAAAGCAAAAGTACACGGATGACGGGAGGGATAGGCAGGCTCATTATACAGAAGGAACCACTGCCTGAAGAACCTTTCTCCCAAAAATAGCCTCCGAAGAAGCAAAAGTATCAAATTTGTAAAATTTGGAAAAAGTATGAAGCGAAGACCAAGTTGCAGCCTTGCAAATCTGTTCAACAGAGGCCTTATTCTTAAAGGCCCAAGTGGAAGCCACTGCTCTAGTGGAGTGGGCTGTAATTCTTTCAGGAGGCTGCTGTCCAGCAGTCTCATAGGCTAACCGTATTATACTACGAAGCCAAAAAGAGAGAGAGGTAGCAGAAGCTCTTTGACCTCTCCTCTGTCCAGAATAAACGACAAACAGGGAAGAAGTTTGACGAAAATCTTTAGTTGCCTGCAAGTAGAACTTGAGGGCACGAACTACATCCAGATTGTGTAGAAGACGTTCCTTCTTTGAAGAAGGATTTGGACACAAGGATGGAACAACAATCTCTTGATTGATATTCCTGTTAGTAACTACCTTAGGTAAGAACCCAGGTTTAGTACGCAGAACTACCTTGTCTGAGTGAAAAATCAGATAAGGAGAATCACAATGTAATGCTGATAACTCAGAGACTCTTCGAGCCGAGGAAATAGCCATTAAAAACAGAACTTTCCAAGATAACAATTTTATATCAATGGAATGAAGGGGTTCAAACGGAACACCCTGTAAAACGTTAAGAACTAAGTTTAAACTCCATGGTGGAGCAACAGCTTTAAACACAGGCTTGATCCTAGCTAAAGCCTGACAAAAGGCCTGGACGTCTGGATTTTCTGACAGACGCCTGTGTAACAAGATGGACAGAGCTGAAATCTGTCCCTTTAATGAACTAGCCGATAAACCCTTTTCTAAGCCCTCTTGTAGAAAGGACAAGATCCTAGAGATCCTAACCTTACTCCAGGAGTAACGTTTGGATTCACACCAGTATAGGTATTTACGCCATATTTTATGGTAAATCTTTCTGGTAACAGGCTTCCTAGCCTGTATCAGGGTATCAATAACCGACTCAGAAAAACCACGTTTTGATAAAATCAAGCGTTCAATTTCCAAGCAGTCAGCTTCAGAGAAGTTAGATTTTGATGTTTGAACGGACCCTGTATCAGAAGGTCCTGCCTTAGAGGTAGAGACCAAGGCGGACAGGATGACATGTCCACTAGATCTGCATACCAAGTCCTGCGTGGCCATGCAGGTGCTATTAGAATCACTGATGCTCTCTCCTGTTTGATTTTGGCAATCAATCGAGGAAGCAGTGGGAAGGGTGGAAACACATAAGCCATCCCGAAGTTCCAAGGTGCTGTCAAAGCATCTATCAGAACCGCTCCCGGATCCCTGGATCTGGACCCGTAGTGAGGAAGCTTGGCGTTCTGGCGAGACGCCATGAGATCTATCTGTGGTTTGCCCCAACGTCGAAGTATTTGGGCAAAGACCTCCGGATGAAGTTCCCACTCCCCCGGATGAAAAGTCTGGCGACTCAAGAAATCCGCCTCCCAGTTCTCCACTCCCGGGATGTGGATTGCTGACAGGTGGCAAGAGTGAGACTCTGCCCATCGAATTATCTTTGATACTTCCATCATTGCTAGGGAGCTCTTTGTCCCTCCCTGATGGTTGATGTAAGCTACAGTCGTGATATTGTCCGACTGAAACCTGATGAACCCCCGAGTTGTTAATTGGGGCCAAGCCAGAAGGGCATTGAGAACTGCTCTCAATTCCAGAATGTTTATTGGAAGGAGACTCTCCTCCTGATTCCATAATCCCTGAGCCTTCAGAGAATTCCAGACAGCGCCCCAACCTAGTAGGCTGGCGTCTGTTGTTACAATTGTCCAGTCTGGCCTGCTGAATGGCATCCCCCTGGACAGGTGTGGCCGATGAAGCCACCATAGAAGAGAATTTCTGGTCTCTTGATTCAGATTCAGAGTAGGGGACAAATCTGAGTAATCCCCATTCCACTGACTTAGCATGCATAATTGCAGCGGTCTGAGGTGTAGGCGTGCAAAAGGTACTATGTCCATTGCCGCTACCATTAAGCCGATCACCTCCATGCATTGAGCTACTGACGGGTGTTGAATGGAATGAAGGACACGGCATGCATCTTGAAGCTTTGTTAACCTGTCCTCTGTCAGGTAAATCTTCATTTCTACAGAATCTATAAGAGTCCCCAAGAATGGAACTCTTGTGAGAGGAAAAAGAGAACTCTTCTTTTCGTTCACTTTCCATCCATGCGACCTTAGAAATGCCAGAACTAACTCTGTATGAGACTTGGCAGTTTGAAAGCTTGAAGCTTGTATTAGAATGTCGTCTAGGTACGGAGCTACCGAAATCCCTCGCGGTCTTAGTACCGCCAGGAGGGCACCTAGAATCTTTGTGAAGATTCTTGGGGCCGTAGCCAATCCGAATGGAAGAGCTACAAACTGGTAGTGCCTGTCTAGGAAGGCAAACCGTAGATACCGGTGATGATCCTTGTGGATCGGTATGTGAAGGTAAGCATCTTTTAAATCCACTGTGGTCATGTACTGACCCTTTTGGATCATGGGCAAGATTGTCCGAATAGTTTCCATTTTGAACGATGGAACTCTTAGGAATTTGTTTAGAATCTTTAAATCTAAGATTGGTCTGAAAGTTCCCTCTTTTTTGGGAACCACAAACAGGTTTGAGTAGAACCCTTGTCCTTGTTCCGACCGCGGAACCGGATGGATCACTCCCATTAATAACAGATCTTGTACACAGCGTAGAAACGCTTCTTTCTTTATCTGGTTTGTTGACAATCTTGACAGATGAAATCTCCCTCTTGGGGGAGATAATTTGAAGTCTAGAAGGTATCCCTGAGATATGATCTCTAGCGCCCAGGGATCCTGAACATCTCTTGCCCAGGCCTGGGCGAAGAGAGAAAGTCTGCCCCCCACTAGATCCGGTCCCGGATCGGGGGCTCTCGGTTCATGCTGTCTTTGGGGCAGCAGCAGGTTTCCTGGCCTGTTTGCCCTTGTTCCAGGACTGGTTGGGCTTCCAGCCTTGCCTGTAACGAGCAACAGCTCCTTCCTGTTTTGGTGCAGTGGAGGTTGATGCTGCTCCTGTTTTGAAATTCCGAAAGGGACGAAAATTAGACTGTCTAGCCTTAGCTTTGGCTTTGTCTTGAGGTAGGGCGTGGCCCTTACCTCCTGTAATGTCAGCGATAATTTCTTTCAAACCGGGCCCAAATAAGGACTGCCCCTTGAAAGGTATATTAAGTAATTTGGACTTAGAAGTAACATCAGCTGACCAGGATTTTAGCCACAGTGCCCTACGTGCCTGTATGGCGAATCCTGAGTTCTTAGCCGTAAGTTTGGTTAAAGGTACTACGGCCTCCGAAATGAATGAATTAGCTAGTTTAAGGACTCTAAGCCTGTCCATAATGTCGTCTAGCGTAGATGAACTAAGGTTCTCTTCCAGAGACTCAATCCAAAATGCTGCCGCAGCCGTAATCGGCGCGATACATGCAAGGGGTTGCAAAATAAAACCTTGTTGAACAAACATTTTCTTAAGGTAACCCTCTAATTTTTTATCCATTGGATCTGAAAAGGCACAGCTATCCTCCACCGGGATAGTGGTACGCTTAGCTAGAGTAGAAACTGCTCCCTCCACCTTAGGGACCGTTTGCCATAAGTCCCGAGTGGTGGCGTCTATTGGAAACATCTTTCTAAATATTGGAGGGGGTGAGAACGGCACACCGGGTCTATCCCACTCCTTAGCAACAATTTCAGTTAATCTCTTAGGTATAGGAAAAACGTCAGTACTCGCCGGTACCGCAAAGTATTTATCCAACCTACATAGTTTCTCTGGTATTGCAACGGTGTTACAATCATTGAGAGCTGCTAAGACCTCCCCTAGTAATACACGGAGGTTCTCAAATTTAAATTTAAAATTTGAAATATCTGAATCCAATCTGTTTGGATCAGAACCGTCACCCACAGAATGAAGCTCTCCGTCTTCATGCTCTGCAAGCTGTGACGCAGTATCAGACGTGGCCCTAGTATTGTCAGCGCACTCTGTTCTCACCCCAGAGTGATCACGCTTGCCTCTTAGTTCTGGTAATTTAGACAAAACTTCAGTCATAACAGTAGCCATATCTTGTAATGTTATCTGTAATGGCCGCCCAGATGTACTAGGCGCCATAATATCACGCACCTCCCGGGCGGGAGATGCAGGTACTGCCGCGTGAGGCGAGTTAGTCGGCATAACTCTCCCCTCGCAGATTGGTGAAATTTGTTCACATTGTACAGATTGACTTTTATTTAAAGTAGCATCAATACAGTTAGTACATAAATTTCTATTGGGCTCCACCTTGGCATTGGAACAAATGACACAGATATCTTCCTCTGAGTCAGACATGTTTAACACACTAGCAATAACTTGCAACCTGGTTATAATCTTTTTTAGCAAAAACGTACTGTGCCTCAAAGAGGTACTTAAACGATTAAATGACAGTTGAGATAATGAACTGAGAAACAGTTATAGCATCAACTTTAAAACAACACAACTTTTAGCAAAGGTTTTGTTCCCATTAGTAAGATAACATAACTAAATTTGACATAAAAATTATTGAGTAACGTCTTTATCCACAGTCAATATAAAAAATTCTCACAGCTCTGCTGAGAGAATGTACCTCCCTTCAAGAAGTTTGAAGACCCCTGAGATCTGCCAGAGATGAACCGGATCATGCAGGAAAAGTAATAATAGCTGACTGGAAATTGTTGATGCGTAGCAAAGAGCGCCAAAAACGGCCCCTCCCTCTCACACACAGCAGTGAAGAGAAACGAAACTGTCACAATTCAAAACAAACTACTGCCAAGTGGAAAATAAAGCCCAAACATTTATTTACTCAGTACCTCAGCAATGTAAACGATTCTACATTCCAGCAAAAACGTTTAACATGATATAATACTTATTAAAAAGATTAGTGACCTTTAACAGAGTAGTTCCGGTGAAGTACCATTCCCAGAATACTGAAGTGTATACATACATGTCATTATAACGGTATAGCAGGATTTTCTCATCAATTCCATTCAGAAAATAAAAACTGCTACATACCTCAATGCAGATTCATCTGCCCCTGTCCCCTGATCTGAAGCTTTTACCTCCCTCAGATGGCCGAGAACAGCAATATGATCTTAACTACTCCGGTTAAAATCATAGTAAAAACTCTGGTAGATTCTTCCTCAAAGTCTGCCAGAGAAGTAATAACACGCTCCGGTGCTATTATAAAATAACAAACTTTTGATTGAAGTCATAAAAACTAAGTATAATCACCATAGTCCTCTCACACATCCTATCTAGTCGTTGGGTGCAAGAGAATGACTGGGACTGACGTAGAGGGGAGGAGCTATATGCAGCTCTGCTGGGTGAATCCTCTTGCATTTCCTGTTGGGGAGGAGTTATATCCCAGAAGTAATGATGACCCGTGGACTGATCACACATAACAGAAGAAATATGTTTTTTTTTTATTTTTATTAAAATTTTCTGTAGTGTAGCTTCCCCCCACACAAAACCAACCCCCCACGATCTATTTTTGTGCTTTTGCACAAACAAGATTTGGCCATTTTTTCCTAGCAATATTTTCCGTAGTGTAGCGGTTCCCACCCGCTCCCGCCCGGTGCACGCGCCCACCCGCCAACCTCCGTGCACGTGCACGCTCCTGTGCGCGCCCCCTAACGGCTCCGCCTCCGATCCCGCCCCCCTTGATGTCAGAGGATACACCGATGGCCGCCCACCCGCCTCCCAAGTCGGCTCCCACCCACCAACGATACCGACCATCGATGTCCGGTGCAGGGAGGGCCACAGAGTGGCTCTCTCTGCATCGGATGGCCATGTAAAGTTATTGCAGGATGCCTCCATATCGAGGCATCACTGCAATAACCGGAAAGCAGCTGGAAGCGAGCAGGATCGCTTCCAGCTGCTTCCCACACCGAGGACGTGCAGGGTACGTCCTCAGGCGTTAACTGCCTTTTTTTTGAGGACGTACCCTGCACGTCCTCGGTCATTAAGGGGTTAAAGGACAAAAAAGTGCATGTGAGAATACTAGTGGGTGGAAAATGATGGGGCAATGGTATATGCTGCTGAGATTGACAAAGCTTTTGCTGCCTATTATGATAAATTGTATAATATTAGGACTTTTTAGGGAGGAGATGTTGGGCCCATTGAATATATTACAACTTTTTTTAAGTCTCTTCATCTACCTATTTTGGGGGGATGATACCCGTGAAATATTTTCTGATACTTTTTAAATCAAGAAAATAGTTAACAGAGTAATCAGGATCAGATGGGTTCAGTTGAACCTTTTATAAGAGACTTTGTGCCTTTTCCCCCCATGAGTTTACATTCTATGTTCAATGAAGTTCGTTTGGAGGGTAGGTTTAGAAGGGAATTCTTGGAGGCTTCCATTCGGGCAATCCCAAAGCAAGGGAAAGATGGCTCTCACTGCAGTAGTTATAGGCCAATCTCCTTGTTAAATGTCGACATTAAGCTATATTCAAAGGTCTTCGCCGATAGGTTGATTCACCTCCTTCTTTCCACCTTGTATGTAGACCAGGAAGGCTGACAAGGACAGGATAATACCCATAAGCTAATGAATATCTTTATGGCGGCATGAGCTAGAGCAGTGGTTCTCAACCAAAGTGACCTCAAGGCCCGGTAAATTTTAGCTGGACATGTCCAGGGCCCGGTAGTTTTATATATATATATATATATATATATATATATATATATATATATATATATATATTTTTTATATATATATATATATATATATAGCTTTTATTTTAGTACTGGCAGACTTTCTGCCAGTACTTAAGATGGCGGGGACAATTGTGGGGTGGGGGAGGGAAGAGAGCTGTTTGGGAGGGATCAGGGGGTCTGATGTTTCAGGTGGGAGGCTGAGCTCTACACTAAATGTGATATTAACCCTGCAAGCTCCCTACAAGCTACCTAATTAACCCCTTCACTGCTCGCCATAATACACGTGTGATGCGCAGCGGCATTTAGCGGCCTTCTAAATACCAAAAAGCAACGCCAAAGCCATATATGTCTGCTATTTCTGAACAAAGGGGATCCCAGAGAAGCATTTACAACCATTTGTGCCATAATTGCACAAGCTGTTTGTAAATGATATCAGTGAGAAACCTAAAATTGTGAAAAATGTAAAGTTTTTTTTAATTTGATCGCATTTGGCGGTGAAATGGTGGCATGAAATATACCAAAATGGGCCTAGATCAATACTTGGGGTTGTCTACTACACTACACTAAAGCTAAAATTACCCCAAAAAGCTCCCTACATGCTCCCTAATTAACCCCTTCACTGCTGGGCATAATACACGTGTGGTGCGCAGTGGCATTTAGTGGCATTCTAATTACCAAAAAGCAACACCAAAGCCATATAAGTCTGCTATTTCTGAACAAAGGGGATCCCAGAGAAGAATTTACAACCATTTGTGCCATAATTGCACAAGCTGTTTGTAAATAATTTCAGTGAGAATCCTAAAGTTTGTGAAAAAATTTGTAAAAAAGTGAACAATTTTTTTTATTTGATCGCATTTGGCGGTGAAATGGTGGCATGAAATATACAAAAATTGGCATAGATCAATACTTTGGGATGTCTACTAAAAAAAATATATACATGTCAATGGATATTCAGAGATTCCTGAAAGATATTAGTGTTCTAATGTAACTAGCGCTAATTTTGAAAAAAAAAAATGGTTTGGAAATAGCAAAGTGCTATTTGTATTTATGGCCCTATAACTTGCAAAAAAAGCAAAGAACATGTAAACATTGGGTATTTCTAAACTCAGGACAAAATTTAGAAACTATTTAGCATGGGTGTTTTTTGGTGGTTGTAGATGTGTAACAGATTTTGGGGGTCAAAGTTAGAAAAAGTATTTTTTTTTCAATTTTTCCTCATATTTTATAATCTTTTTTTATAGTAAATTATAAGATATGATGAAAAACAGAATTTATGTTTACCTGATAAATTACTTTCTCCAACGGTGTGTCCGGTCCACGGCGTCATCCTTACTTGTGGGATATTCTCTTCCCCAACAGGAAATGGCAAAGAGCCCAGCAAAGCTGGTCACATGATCCCTCCTAGGCTCCGCCTACCCCAGTCATTCGACCGACGTAAAGGAGGAATATTTGTATAGGAGAAACCATATGATACCGTGGTGACTGTAGTTAAAGAAAATAAATTATCAGACCTGATTAAAAAAACCAGGGCGGGCCGTGGACCGGACACACCGTTGGAGAAAGTAATTTATAAGGTAAACATAAATTCTGTTTTCTCCAACATTGGTGTGTCCGGTCCACGGCGTCATCCTTACTTGTGGGAACCAATACCAAAGCTTTAGGACACGGATGAAGGGAGGGAGCAAATCAGGTCACCTAAATGGAAGGCACCACGGCTTGCAAAACCTTTCTCCCAAAAATAGCCTCAGAAGAAGCAAAAGTATCAAACTTGTAAAATTTGGTAAAAGTGTGCAGTGAAGACCAAGTCGCTGCCCTACATATCTGATCAACAGAAGCCTCGTTCTTGAAGGCCCATGTGGAAGCCACAGCCCTAGTGGAATGAGCTGTGATTCTTTCAGGAGGCTGCCGTCCGGCAGTCTCATAAGCCAATCTGATGATGCTTTTAATCCAAAAAGAGAGAGAGGTAGAAGTTGCTTTTTGACCTCTCCTTTTACCAGAATAAACAACAAACAAGGAAGATGTTTGTCTAAAATCCTTTGTAGCATCTAAATAGAATTTTAGAGCGCGAACAATCCAAATTGTGCAACAAACGTTCCTTCTTTGAAACTGGATTCGGACACAAAGAAGGCACGACTATCTCCTGGTTAATGTTTTTGTTAGAAACCACTTTCGGAAGAAAACCAGGTTTAGTACGTAAAACCACCTTATCTGCATGGAACACCAGATAAGGAGGAGAACACTGCAGAGCAGATAATTCTGAAACTCTTCTAGCAGAAGAAATTGCAACCAAAAACAAAACTTTCCAAGATAATAACTTAATATCAACGGAATGTAAGGGTTCAAACGGAACCCCCTGAAGAACTGAAAGAACTAAGTTGAGACTCCAAGGAGGAGTCAAAGGTTTGTAAACAGGCTTGATTCTAACCAGAGCCTGAACAAAGGCTTGAACATCTGGCACAGCTGCCAGCTTTTTGTGAAGTAACACAGACAAGGCAGAAATCTGTCCCTTCAAGGAACTTGCAGATAATCCTTTCTCCAATCCTTCTTGAAGAAAGGATAGAATCTTAGGAATTTTTACCTTGTCCCAAGGGAATCCTTTAGATTCACACCAACAGATATATTTTTTCCATATTTTGTGGTAAATTTTTCTAGTTACAGGCTTTCTGGCCTGAACAAGAGTATCAATAACAGAATCTGAGAACCCTCGTTTTGATAAGATCAAGCGTTCAATCTCCAAGCAGTCAGTTGGAGTGAGACCAGATTCGGATGTTCGAACGGACCTTGAACAAGAAGGTCTCGTCTCAAAGGTAGCTTCCATGGTGGAGCCGATGACATATTCACCAGATCTGCATACCAAGTCCTGCGTGGCCACGCAGGAGCTATCAAGATCACCGATGCCCTCTCCTGATTGATCCTGGCTACCAGCCTGGGGATGAGAGGAAACGGCGGGAATACATAAGCTAGTTTGAAGGTCCAAGGTGCTACTAGTGCATCTACTAGAGTCGCCTTGGGATCCCTGGATCTGGACCCGTAGCAAGGAACCTTGAAGTTCTGACGAGAGGCCATCAGATCCATGTCTGGAATGCCCCACAGTTGAGTAATTTGGGCAAAGATTTCCGGATGGAGTTCCCACTCCCCCGGATGTAATGTCTGACGACTCAGAAAATCCGCTTCCCAATTTTCCACTCCTGGGATGTGGATTGCAGACAGGTGGCAGGAGTGAGTCTCCGCCCATTGAATGATTTTGGTCACTTCTTCCATCGCCAGGGAACTCCTTGTTCCCCCCTGATGGTTGATGTACGCAACAGTCGTCATGTTGTCTGATTGAAACCGTATGAACGTGGCCTTTGCTAGCTGAGGCCAAGCCTTGAGAGCATTGAGTATCGCCCTCAGTTCCAGAATATTTATCGGTAGAAGAGATTCTTCCCGAGACCAAAGACCCTGAGCTTTCAGGGGTCCCCAGACCGCGCCCCAGCCCATCAGACTGGCGTCGGTCGTGACAATGACCCACTCTGGTCTGCGGAAGTTCATCCCTTGTGACAGGTTGTCCAGGGACAGCCACCAACGGAGTGAATCTCTGGTCCTCTGATTTACTTGTATCGTCGGAGACAAGTCTGTATAGTCCCCATTCCACTGACTGAGCATGCACAGTTGTAATGGTCTTAGATGAATGCGCGCAAAAGGAACTATGTCCATTGCCGCTACCATCAAACCTATTACTTCCATGCACTGCGCTATGGAAGGAAGAGGAACGGAATGAAGTATTTGACAAGAGTTTAGAAGTTTTGTTTTTCTGGCCTCTGTCAGAAAAATCCTCATTTCTAAGGAGTCTATTATTGTTCCCAAGAAGGGAACCCTTGTTGACGGAGATAGAGAACTCTTTTCTACGTTCACTTTCCATCCGTGAGATCTGAGAAAGGCCAGGACTATGTCCGTGTGAGCCTTTGCTTGAGGAAGGGACGACGCTTGAATCAGAATGTCGTCCAAGTAAGGTACTACTGCAATGCCCCTTGGTCTTAGCACCGCTAGAAGGGACCCTAGTACCTTTGTGAAAATCCTTGGAGCAGTGGCTAATCCGAAAGGAAGTGCCACGAACTGGTAATGCTTGTCCAGGAATGCGAACCTTAGGAACCGATGATGTTCCTTGTGGATAGGAATATGTAAATACGCATCCTTTAAATCCACCGTGGTCATGAATTGACCTTCCTGGATGGAAGGAAGAATTGTTCGAATGGTTTACATTTTGAACGATGGAACCTTGAGAAACTTGTTTAGGATCTTGAGATCTAAGATTGGTCTGAACGTTCCCTCTTTTTTGGGAACTACGAACAGATTGGAGTAGAACCCCATCCCTTGTTCTCCTAATGGAACAGGATGAATCACTCCCATTTTTAACAGGTCTTCTACACAATGTAAGAATGCCTGTCTCTTTATGTGGTCTGAAGACAATTGAGACCTGTGGAACCTCCCCCTTGGGGGAAGCCCCTTGAATTCCAGAAGATAACCTTGGGAGACTATTTCTAGTGCCCAAGGATCCAGAACATCTCTTGCCCAAGCCTGAGCGAAGAGAGAGAGTCTGCCCCCCACCAGATCCGGTCCCGGATCGGGGGCCAACATTTCATGCTGTCTTGGTAGCAGTGGCAGGTTTCTTGGCCTGCTTTCCCTTGTTCCAGCCTTGCATTGGTCTCCAGGCTGGCTTGGCTTGAGAAGTATTACCCTCTTGCTTAGAGGACGTAGCACTTGGGGCTGGTCCGTTTCTACGAAAGGGACGAAAATTAGGTTTATTTTTGGCCTTGAAAGACCTATCCTGAGGAAGGGCGTGGCCCTTACCCCCAGTGATATCCGAGATAATCTCTTTCAAGTCAGGGCCAAACAGCGTTTTCCCCTTGAAAGGAATGTTAAGCAATTTGTTCTTGGAAGACGCATCCGCTGACCAAGATTTCAACCAAAGCGCTCTGCGCGCCACAATTGTCCATTTTACATAGTTTCTCTGGGATGATCAGATTCTCACAATCATCCAGAGTGGATAACACCTCCTTAAGCAGAGCGCGGAGATGTTCCAACTTAAATTTAAATGTAATCACATCAGGTTCAGCTTGTTGAGAAATTTTCCCTGAATCTGAAATTTCTCCCTCAGACAAAACCTCCCTGGCCCCCTCAGACTGGTGTAGGGGCACTTCAGAACCAATATCATCAGCGTCCTCATGCTCTTCAGTATTTTCTAAAACAGAGCAGTCGCGCTTACGCTGATAAGTGGGCATTTTGGCTAAAATGTTTTTGATAGAATTATCCATTACAGCCGTTAATTGTTGCATAGTAAGGAGTATTGGCGCGCTAAATGTACTAGGGGCCTCCTGAGTGGGCAAGACTGGTGTAGACGAAGGAGGAGATGATGCAGTACCATGCTTACTCCCCTCACTTGAGGAATCATCTTGGGCATCATTTTCTCTAAATTTTGTGTCACATAAATCACATCTATTTAAATGAGAAGGAACCTTGGCTTCCCCACATTCAGAACACAGTCTATCTGGTAGTTCAGACATGTTAAACAGGCATAAACTTGATAACAAAGTACAAAAAACGTTTTAAAATAAAACCGTTACTGTCACTTTAAATTTTAAACTGAACACACTTTATTACTGCAATTGCGAAAAAGTATGAAGGAATTGTTCAAAATTCACCAAAATTTCTCTTAAAGCCTTAAAAGTATTGCACACCAAATTTGGAAGCTTTAACCCTTAAAATAACGGAACCGGAGCCGTTTTTATCTTTAACCCCTTTACAGTCCCTGGTATCTGCTTTGCTGAGACCCAACCAAGCCCAAAGGGGAATACGATACCAAATGACGCCTTCAGAAAGTCTTTTCTATGTATCAGAGCTCCTCACACATGCGACTGCATGTCATGCTTCTTCAAAAACAAGTGTGCAATACCGGCGCGAAAATGAGGCTCTGCCTATGATTAGGGAAAGCCCCTAGAGAATAAGGTGTCCAAAACAGTGCCTGCCGATATTATTTTACAAAATACCCAGATTAAAATGATTCCTCAAGGCTAAATATGTTTATATATGAATCGATTTAGCCCAGAAAATGTCTACAGTCTTAAAAAGCCCTTGTGAAGCCCTTATTTACTGTCTGTAATAAAAATGGCTTACCGGATCCCATAGGGAAAATGACAGCTTCCAGCATTACATCGTCTTGTTAGAATGTGTCATACCTCAAGCAGCAAAAGTCTGCTCACTGTTCCCCCAACTGAAGTTAATTCCTCTCAACAGTCCTGTGTGGAACAGCCATCGATTTTAGTAACGGTTGCTAAAATCATTTTCCTCTTACAAACAGAAATCTTCATCTCTTTTCTGTTTCAGAGTAAATAGTACATACCAGCACTATTTTAAAATAACAAGCTCTTGATTGAATAATAAAAACTACAGTTAAACACTAAAAAACTCTAAGCCATCTCCGTGGAGATGTTGCCTGTACAACGGCAAAGAGAATGACTGGGGTAGGCGGAGCCTAGGAGGGATCATGTGACCAGCTTTGCTGGGCTCTTTGCCATTTCCTGTTGGGGAAGAGAATATCCCACAAGTAAGGATGACGCCGTGGACCGGACACACCTATGTTGGAGAAATAATGGTATCTTTAGAAAGTCCATTTAATGGCGAGAAAAACGGTATATAATATGTGTGAGAACAGTGAATGAGTAAGAGGAAAATTACAGCTAAACACAAACACCGCAAAAATGTAAAAATAGCCTTGGTCCCAAACGGACAGAAAATGGAAAAGTGCTGTGGTCATTAAGGGGTTAATGTTCTTGCTAGAAGTTTGTCTGTTTTATTGCTCTTAAAATACATTAAGTGTTTAAATCTCAATACCGCCTCTAAC